>NW_017731529.1:2566730-2656258 GCF_001890085.2 Hipposideros armiger
TTTTTTTATACCACTGAGCCATGTTAGATTCTAAAGTTGTGCCTTTTGAATAAGGTCACTGTGCTTTTCTCATTCTATATATGTTCCAAGATACTCTTTTAGTATTGGTCATTTTTGTTCAAGCTGTGTCATCCATGCACCAGACACACTGTAGACGAAGAAGGCTGCTATTCCTCTTGGCGGTAAATCCTGTAACTTTTTACTTTTCAGTTTGTCGGGAGCCTGTGAATATGTGTAAGTGGTGTAGGCTGGCTGTGATGCAGCCAGTTCTTACAGAGAGATGTCTGCACTGACATCACACCTATGTGTCTGAACCTGAAGCTGGCGTCTCCCTCCCCGCCACCTACCTGTTGATATAGTATTATTGAGTCAAATGCGTAAAGAATTCTGAGGTTTGTCTGACCCTGGCTTTAGGGCAATATCTCTCCAGCCCAAACACTCCAATTCAGATAGCTCCCACTGGCAGAGAGCCTAGGTTCTAAAGTAACCTGGGTTCTTTCCAGCGAAATGGGAGTGGGCGGGGGGCTGTCTCCACTCCCCAAATCCTGAACCCATCTCTTTAGTCCCGTGAAATATAGAGGGAGGAGGATTTTCTTCCCCACCTTCTAAGATGTTGTCTCAACATGTTTGTTATTGGGGAGTTCCAGGATTCACAGAGTTTGGAAATATGTGTCCTAATAATTATCTGTATGTACCTCTACTTGTTGCTGGCCTCCAAGGGCCAGCACTGCTTCATGTTTATTGTGTACATTTGGGAAGATAAAGGGCAGGTGTCCTCTTCTCCAGGGCGGTGTGTGTAGCTGTTGCGTTCTCTTATTTGACAGTGATCACTTCTGGCGCAGTGACCTTCCCTAAGGGTATGTAGCTTATACTAAGCGTGACTCTTCCCCTTCCGTGACCGCCCTTAACTCTCTAAATCCTGTCTCCCCTTCCAGGGCCCACATTTACCCTGTTTCTTATTTGACTGATCAGGTTCTCTAAAGCTGTCCTTTCAACAAGACCTGTCCATCCCCAAGGTGCTCCTCCTTTCCCTAGCCTCACGGAGGACATGCGCAGTGGTCAGGGGTGGACGCCTGGCCCGCGCCCTCAGTTGGATGTGCTTTATCCCTTGGAATATCTTTCCTGCCCAAGCCTAGTTTCTTTTCTACACACTCACTGATTTTCATTCATTTTGCATATTTTATCCCAACGACTTGTCCTGACTAACCTTGTACTCCAGAGGACTTCATCTTAACCTTTGCTTTAACATCAGCTGCTTGCATCTATCAAAGAGTGAAATCTGGCGTTGAGCATGTGGATGGGCATCTTATAACTCCTAAGGATAGGATGCATGTACCGCTTAGACAAAAGAAAGAGAGGATGGCTGGATTCAGACTCTTCCCTTACATCTCTATCAAGGTAGCGGTTGTCATCATGGAAGTCTTTTGGTGTGCTACATCACATCGGCCTTGCCAGTTCAGCATGACACTGGTTTGTTGACTTGTCATCTCACAGGACAACTTTAAAGGTTTCTCTTCCAACTCAGAGCCCTGCCTGGGTCTATAACTCCCTGGACTCCTGGGGAAAGATGTCTACAGACTTACTCCCAGGTCGAGACTCTTTACACAGCACTGATGGACTGAAAGCCTAGGTCCTTGTACTGCATCCCAAAGAAGATACATTTTTCCCGTCATTCTTTTCTGTCTCGACTGTGGCAGACATTGGGTTGCCTGGGTGTGCATTGACTTTGTCTGCTGTTTTTCTGTAATGCTCCCATGTTCCATTGGAAATGTTTTTTTTGTGTGTGTGTGTTTTTTTTTTTATGACTGGCTTTGCACTTCACTCCCTACCCTTATTTCCTCATGGCAATCTCCGTACAGCCATTTACCTGCTGCTTTGAGGGACAGAAATCTGGGCTGAATGGACAGATTATTTCAACCTAAATTTGTTGTTTTAAACTGAAGTAATAATTGTCATGTTTTAGAGACTATACATTTCGTTGGTTTGTGGATATTCCATTCCCTTGAAGAGCCCCTCACACCTTAGAATGGTAATGAATGTCACTGCTTATGTTTATAACATCTTTTCTTTTCCCATTGGATTAAAAACTTTTTTAGGGGAAGGGTTCAAGCCTCTCTTTTAATTTTATCTCCTCTATGTCATATTGTAGAGGACTACCATTGCTTTCTAAATGTTGCTGCTCAGTTTCGAGAGTCACCTTTAGTTTTGTTGAAGTGCAGTCTAGAGAGTCTAGAAGATGCTTGATTTTTAATCCACATGTTTTTATTGGCTTTAAGTGATAATCTCTAAATCTCAATGACCTAAATCAATGAAACTTTTATTCATGTCAATGGACAATTTGTGACTCAGTAAATAACTTTGAGCAAGTTTGCAAAAGTGTTTTTCTGAGAACCCATGGGATAAAAGTTTTTTGTTTTGTTTTTTGCTGAATTCACATTACTCAGCAATTGCTATGAACAGCAGGTATATTCAGGGATCTTCAACTAACTGCTGTAGTTGTCAGAATGTATTGAATTTTTATGGACACTGCATCTTCCCTTTAGACACATCTGTAGTGTTTGGTGAGATTTTGTTTTGCTCATGAATATATGTCTTTAAAAAGTATGGAGAATACATTTCTCACCTGCCCTGACATGTTGGGTATTAGTGAACTTGTACTCACCCCTTTTTATGGAAAGTCCAGTTAAATCCACGTTTATTGAGCATCGATTGTGTGCCTGGGTACTGTGACCCAAAGCTGAAAGCCATAAGCTTGCCTTTGGTGAAGACATGCAAATGAATCATTGCAAACTAAGGTAGAGAGAAGTATTGACAAAGTGCATATAAGCCACAGGAGAGGTCAGGAGGCAAGAGATTTTGGGTTCAAGGAGCCAGGAGACATACCACATAGAAAAGGCAACACCTTAGGGAGGGTTTGAAACATACATTGGTATTTATCAAACAGAAGGAGAAGGTTTTCCCAAGGGGCAAAGGGAATGGTATGTACAAAGGCATAGTGGCCTTGACAACACAGAGTTCAAGAGACTATACATAGCTCAGTCTTGCTGGAGCATAAAGAACCAGAAGCATAACTCAGTCTTGCTGAAGCATAAAATTTAGAGAGGCGATATAATATAGCACAATGGTTACGAGGGTTGATCTGAAACCAGTTTTCCAGGGTTTAAATGATATTGGGTGAGTTAACTTCTGAGGACTTCAGTTGCTCCGTCTATAAAATAGGGACAAGTAAATTACTTATCTTATAGGATTTTTGTAAAGATTAAAATGTGATCATATGTGTACAATGCCCAACGCGATGACCAGCACATAAAAACTCTCAAATTCTATTAATATTGTTCCTATCATTACAAGGAGATGCGTAGTGAGTGACGAGGCTGAGGAGGAGCGTTGGGGCGCTCAGTATCGATTTGTTGGAACTTGGCCTACCCAGTGGGAGCGGGACATGTCTAGCAGCACTGGGAGTCTAGTTCTGGGAGTAGACGATGAGAACCTAGAAACCAGTTAATGTTATTACAGTAGCCTGTCTAAAGGTTTCGCAGGCCTGAACAAAGAATGTGGTGAGATTATGCCTTTGAGAGATACTAAGGATATGAAATTGATTGAGGTTGGTGAGCCTTTGACTCTGAGGGATGAAGAAAGATTTCACAATGGCCCTCGGGTTTTTTACTTGAAGAACCAGGGAGATGGAGGAACCACCTATACAAATAAGAGTGTGTGTGTGGGTGGGTGGCTGGGTGGGGGCGTGATGCAAGAACTTGTACTCACCCCTTTTATCTCCAGAAGCTGAGTTAATCCACATTTATTGAGCATCTGTTGTGTGCTGATTACCATGGAGCATTGATTCCTCCTTCATTCAGCCAGTATCTGTAGTACCGATGTCTCGTGCTGGGCAAGGGAGATAGTGGTGAACAAGATAGAATGCTTGGGCCTCACAAATGAACAAGCATCAGAATAAGTCAATTGCCCAATGATGGTTAGTGTTCTGAAGACTACAAGCTGGAGCTGAGAAGTAACAGTGTAGGGGGCTACTTTAGATAATGTGGCCCAGGAATGTCTTTTGAGGCGGTGATATTTAAGGGGAGACCTAAAGGATGAGAAAGAGCCATCTGTGGGAAGAGTTTGAGGGCAGGCACCTGAGAATGGTGAAGGCTCTGAGGCAGGAAAGAAGGCGCCCCAGGCAGGCAGGCAGTTGGATGTGTAGGCCCAGGGCACTCGGAGAGGCTGGACCAGAAATAATAGTCTTGAGAGTCATCATTAGGGCCATCAGAGAAATATGTGAGACTCATCTGTGGGAGCACTAGAGATTCCCCATTTAAGGAGTGGGCAGAGATGCAGATAGGTACAGAAAAGATGGCTTGGAGGAGAGCCCTGGAAGAAGGAAGCTAGCAGAGTGTTCTCACAGAGACCTCAGAAAGAGAACGGTCAACACTGCCACCCCACAGAAAGATGAAACGAGTGTGCGCATTGTATCTGACAACTGGGAAGTCTTGATGACTTCAGCATGAACAGCAGCAGCAGGGGGATGGGGGCGGGGGCCGTGTGAAGAGCCAGAAGGCAGTAGGGGGGAATGGGAGACTACCCACAGAGAGTGGTTAGCTAAATACTGCAGTGACACATCGTTCTGTCCTATAGCCCCTGCATACTCACAGCTGGCCAGTCAGCCCTCTTTCCTGAATCATATCCCCTTACTCATTGTTGCTCACTTTGCTTCATCACCCAAATAGGCAGTGACAGTTTCCTTTTCACCTCCTCTCTGGAAGTTCAAGTTCTTTCCACAGCCTTATGAGGATCTCCTTTTCTACGTGTTTACAATTGAAGCTTCTCTTTCTTGAAAGCCCTGGCCTGAGTGTTTCTGGCCCCCACCCATGACCCCTTTGTCTCCTGCTGAGCCTGAGAGGTGTACTCCTGCCTTGCCCTCCGGTCTCTTCCACAGGTGGCTGAAAACCTGCAGCCCTGGTGGCTCCTCCCCTCATCCTCTCCACACCTGACCTGCAGGCTCTGCCCCTCCCTGAGTCACTGTGCCCATTTTCTCCCACTCCTTGCTTTGCCCAGGCCTGTTTCATAACTGCTTCCTTTCATCCTTTTCCTTTCTTCATGCCCCAGACTGTACTTTCTGCAGGTGGGACAGGCCTGCCTGTCACTGCAGGGCTCGCCCTTCAACCTTTCTCTCACAGTCAGCTCTGACACTGGTGATATTCCAGGAGGCACTCGCTCATGAATGCCTCCCCCCTCCCGCCAGCCTAGTGAGGGACGCCCCTTCAGAAGAGCAGAGACCCCAGGCCAGGAGCTTTCAGCAGCACGCCGAGCGATTTAGCGATTTAGCGATTTCCGTGGAAAGCCTGTCCGCCCCATGCCACCAGCAGTGTGTTCTCACAGACTCTGAGTGTGCTGTGTATACCATTAAGCTTACCAGATACAAAGGATGTGAGCAGGAATATGTACATTTGGAAGATGTTGCTTTTAGCCTGTAGTGTAAGCTCATAATAGAGTATAGATTGTTTTGCCCTCGACTGTGTAGATCTTTTGTGAGGGAAGAGAGAGGCAGAAAGGAAGGGAGGGAGAAGGAAAGGAATGAGATAGAGGGAGAGAGAGAGAGGCACAAGATTGCAAAAAGTAGATTTCAAAAAAAAAGTGTGTTAAAAATATAGAGCATAGGGCCGGCCGAGTGGTGCGATGGTTAAGAACTGGCTTGGGACGCCAGAGGGCCCCGGTTCGGATCCCACATATGAGGGCCAGTGACACTGCCCTCCACAGCTAAGATGCTGAACAACAGCTCAACCTGGAGCTGGGCTGCCATGAGTTGCCGGCGACGGCGTAGGCTGCAGCCCCTGTGGCAGTGGGTTGCCATGGGCTACCGTGTGTAGCCAGCAACTACCGTGTGTAGCCAGCAGCCAGCGTGAGCGGCCAGCAGCCGCAGTGAGCGGCCGTCCAGAAGCCGGCGACTGATCTGCCTCGCCCGGGAAGAGCGCAGTGATGGTGCCAACTTGGGCCAGTGAAGCAACGTCCTCCACAACTAGACTGAAGAACAAAAGGACAGCAACTTGTCTGTTCCCCTTCCCCCAATTCCCCAGCGCTGTTCCCATCCCCCAATTCCCCAATAAAATCTTAAAAAAAAAAAATAGAGAGCATATTCTCCATGGGCAGGCATAGGTTATTCATTGCTCTAATTGGTCCACACAGGGGGTGGGGGTGGGGGCGTTCACAGTGAAGGGACAGAGCATTATGTGCTATTTTGGCTTTGCTTGCTTCTCTTTATACATCTATCCTGTTATCAGAAGCCTAAGTAATGTCTTTCAAACAGGGGAACCTTAAGCCTTAAGATAGAGACCATCTGCCTCCTGGGCTAAAACTGACAGATGTTGGGATTCAGAAATCATTTGAGCCCCTGTATGGAGATGGCCCACAGAGGAGCAAGCTTGGAATAGGGCTCATTCTGAATAATTCAGGAGATTCCTCCTTGTATTGGTTGAAGTGGAAATTGGCTGCTTTCCAGAAAGATTAAGAATGGAGGCCCTGAACCCCCACCTCCTCCCATACACACCCATATCTAGTGCAGATGAGCAGTCACCAAGCTATTTTAATGTGAGCAGTCTTCACTACATTTAACCTCATCATTTGGGAGTGACATCATGGTAACTGAGTAATCCCTTTGAACGTTAAGTGGTAGAGACAAGATTAAAATGGTCCTGGGGCTACCTGGATGAAAGTAGGCACAGGGTGTGAATAAAACCGCTTATTAAACACAAAGTCAATTTCTATTAGTAGAAGCCTTGGCTGTATAGTAGCAAATTTGTTTTTTGTGATAAGTAGCACATTGTCAAACTAGGAAGATCTCTAAAAGTTCACATGGTTGTTAATACTTGTATTTCTGGTACTTTATTTTCTTTTTCTCTATCTTGGCAATTAGGAAAGTTCCCTTGTGAACTTGGCTGTAAATTTTGAAAATGTTGACCTTAAACCTGATTAACAGAATGAGAGGACCTGTGGGAGTTTTAGCTACACTAATGGCTATTGGACATGCTTATTAGAGAAGGTAATTATGCCGATATCAGACTGAAGCATCATGTTGTTTTGTTTTAAAGAAAAAAGACCCAAGCAGAGAGTTTAGGCTTTGATCTGCATTTGAAGGTAAAATGGATTGGTAAGAAGGCAGTCCTTAATGCTTATCTGTGAAGATGAGGCTCCCCCATTGCTTGCTTTATTGTAGAACCCTGGGACTTTCTACATTCTGCGGGCTTCGGTTTAGCATTTATCAGTAACTGATTTTGTTAGAGTTTGAGGTCTCTTAGGAAACTGTAATAACAGGCAAAAGTAAGGGCAAAGTCCAGAAGTCCAGATCTTGACCTGTGGTAGGCCGACCACCATTTGTATTCTGAAGCTCTCAAATAAGCTTTAGCTCTTTGCAGCCAGCTCCAGGTCCCTGGAAACTTTCTGTTCGACAGGAAGTTCCAATTGCAGGTATCTTTTGTTGTGTAATGGATTAGGTTCTGAGTGAATCACCTGGGTGGAGGGAATGAGGAACTAGTGAAACTTGCTAAGGTCTGCTAGGGTCATAGAGTCAGCGAGGGAAGAAATCAGCGAGGGAAGAAAATTGATGGAGTCACCAGGCTCATTTTGGCAGATTTGCTGAGGCTGTCTTTTCTATGTTTTGTGCTGTCTAATTTTAAACATTACAGGGCATGCTGATGTCTCAAGACCCTAACTTTGACCTCACTGCATTTCTCTCTTGAGGGTCTCTGTTAGAAGATTATCTAGCCACTGCCAGATTTCTTAGCTACTAAATCTAAAGGAAACCACTGAACCCCATAGCTTGCATAAAAATCACCTATGTCCCTTTAGCATTCTTATGTTTTAAAATGCTGTCTGATGGGATCTTGAAATTAGATTTATTGGGGTGATGACTTCATAAGTTGTATGAATGTCTAATCACTATGTTGTATACCTGAATATAATATTGCATGTCAACTAATTGAAAAAAAATATTAAAGGGGAAAAATGAGAAATTATAGTTATTAAATGTTTTACTTTTAGAGATGTATGAAGGGGTTAAGGGGGGGGGGTATGTTTGTCATGGGAAAAACCGCCAGCTGAATAAAGCACTCTAGGAAATATGGTAAATGAAACCTTTGTTACTGTAAAACAATAGCCATTAAGTGACTATTACGTAATGTTATTTTTTCCCAAGTCTGATTTGGAATGGCTTGATCTTGGAACTTGAGATATAATTCCTGTAAAAATATTACTTTCACTTGGCTGATCTCAAGACTTTTGATACACAATCAAAGACTTTTCCAAGTAGATTACCTCGGTCAGCCACTGAGAAGTGGACATACCAAAACCATGTCGGACAGATTTTTATTCCACGTGAGGATTAATTTTATCTAATTGGTATTCTCCATTCTAGTGCCCATCCCGATAAACACAAATTATTTGCTAATCCAAAAAATGGTTCATTGCAAAAAATGGCTAATCTCTGCTTGCTCAACCACTCCAGAGGGCTGACAGGTGGCAACACAGCTGACAGGCATTCTCACCAGACTCAGCAGGTTGGGTGGATGATTATGAATTTGCATTTTCCATAAACAATAGATCTCTAAGCAAAAGAACTTTTTATCTTTGATCTCAAATGACAGTAGTGGCCCATGGTGGGGACAGGTAGACTATTGGATAGTTCAGGGTGCTTTAGGTCATATTTCTTGTCACATATTCTGCAAAATGAGCATCTATGCTTATGAATTATAATTTCCTCTATGTTTTAAGATTTTGATATCTGGGGTTAGATGTTTGGACCACAGAGTTAGTAAGGAATAAAAATTTCCATATTTTTACTATGTGACCCATACAATTTGTATGTGGCATTCTTTCTCAATAGGTGTTTCTCTCCTGTCAATTTCAGATAAATTAGCCTTGGAAATCTAGGATTTTTACGATAAAAGTCAATAGTGGTTTTTATAAGCCTTCTTAACATAGGAATTCAGGCATGAGATCAGGGCTCTGCTTTCTTCAGTCCAGTTCTTGTATTTTAGTGGTTTTAATGTCATTTACCCATGGCCATTGCCAAGATGCTCTTGTGATATAGGTAGACTTTAGTTTTCTTTGAAATTGTGATTGATTGCTTATCATTTGATAGCTTCTTAAAAGGAAACTCTGTAAATAAGAGAAATTGTGGTTTGTCTTACCTATTGAGATTTAACCTTAAAATTAGTCTACCATCTCACACCGGACCTAGGGTGATTTGGAGGTCAAAAGTTACAGATAATTGAGCTGGTTAGATATTAATATGATGTAACCTTTTGATGCCATTCCTAGGAAATACATTCTGTGGAGTGCATCCCAGGTTTAAAATCCATGAAGAAAAGGGTTCTGACTCTTGGCACTGATAGACATATTCAGAAATGCTGTATTCAAGCCAGAGTAAATATATATGCCCTTTACTCTTTCTTTCAGTTAGCAGAAGTCACTTCTAAACACTTATTTTGGCGTTAAGGAAGCTCGTCATGACCTATTGTTCCAGAAAGATTATAGTTCTCATTTTAAGCCAGTTTTCTAGTTCCCATGTAAGCGACATGCCCAGCCTGGAGCACAGGAAACAACCTTCACTTTTCAAAGCTTCCATTCTTTTAGGTGTGTCCTGCGGGCAGTGGCTTGTAGCTGTTCCTTCAGCCACTTAACAGGTTTGATTTCAAATCTATTTAATAAGAAACTAACATGTTTGGAGGGGATTCATGGCCCAACATTTATGGATTTTGTTGGGAAGTTCCAGGTGTGTATATATCTTAAACTCTATATAAGGCCTATAGGACGACAGTGATTTTGATTTTGTCTTGTTTTTGTCTTCTAGTCATAGAGTGTCTTAAAATGCCTTAGGGATTGGATTGGAAGGGGGTAGCCTGAAGGCCACGTACCTCCTCTTTCAATTCCTTTTCTTTGGCTGCCTTAGAAGTACTAAAGAGGAGTCAAATTATTATAAACTCAACCAAAAGATAGAGAAACAAGAAGCTAAGAGCTGGGGAGTGACCTCTGAAATATGGGGGGTTGGTTACATTTAAAAGTGCTTAGAGGGGGTTATTTTTGAGTTACACGTCTCTGTGACCTGCTTGGTGGTTTGTGGATGAGCCTGAATCACCTTCTGAAGCCTGATAGCCTAAAAAACCTAGTTTGACTAGGTTAGACTTCTGTGGACTGGGTCTGGGGATTTATCACATTGCCTCATTTATTTATGTGCCAAATATTTATCAAGTGCTTTACTGTGAGCAGGGCTATGATTGTTGTCTGGGAAAGAAAGATACTTGTATGTATGGCATGATCCTTTTCTTCAAGTAGCTCAGTCTAGTGGGGTTGACAGACAATTGCAGTAATACGTAATAACCGGTGGATCTACCAACACCAGCAAAAGAGGAGGTACAGGGAGAATACCTATTTAGGCAGGGTGATATATGTTGTCTCATGTAATCCTATCTATAAAGCTGTTATGCAGATGAAAAAAATTGAGACATAGAAAAATTAACTGTCTCCAGATCTCACCAGTAGTAAGTGGTAAATCCAGATAAAAACTCTACTATCCTGTTTCCAAAGGCAGTATAGCTCCAACAGTATTTTAATTATTGAATATAATATTTGTAAAATAAGATTATAGTATCTTAATTTTTATAGGGCAGCAGCTTCCTGGCAACTCAAAGCTATTCATGGACGACTATAGAGCCCTGATCATGTGGATCTTTGCTGTCAAAAGGCCCCTCTGTCTGAGGGAAGAGAATGAAATGAGCAGATTTTACTTTATTTTAAAATTGCCACCTGCTGATTCACTTTCCCACTAATGGAAATTGCATACCTATTCTCCTATAATTTTCTCATCTTAAAGTATCACAGTTTATAATGGTATTTGAATGGGCCAGTGTTTTTAAAATTGAGGTTTTACTTACGGTGTAGCTCTGAACAGCTGCTATCTTAACAGGCCTTTTGAATGAATAGCACCCCACTGCACTCAAGCTTATTTTTGTGAGGTTTCCTTGTATTTTTTATAAAATCCTGTGCATTCATATGAGTATATATGTTATGAATATATATATTATGCACGTCTAAAAATCCTTGCTGATGTTGTAATAGTGCATATAGGTCATTTCATAAAAGACACAAAAATACTTGGGTCTTATATGGCAGTTCAATATGAATGCCAGAAGCGAACTGTTGGGAGATTTTAGAGATGGGTTCTTCTTTACCTTTTAAAAATATAATAATTCCTTTTGAATTGTGCTAATGTTAACTAAGTTTTTAAGGAGGTGCGTTGATGGTCATCACTTAGATATACCTTTTCCTTTGGGAAAATCATTGTAGAGAACTAAGAAATGACTGCTTTATTATGCATAAAACAGTTGTATTAGAATAAATAATCTACAACATGCAAAAAAAAAAAGCATATTGTGTCCGGAATTCTATATACTACAAAAACCCTTCACTGGCCATCTGTTAACTCTCAATGTTACAATATATGAGCTGCTTTTGAAGAGTAGCTGCCCCTTCTTAAAAGGATGGAGTGAAGAAGCCTTTCCTTCAGGTGCTTTTTTAGTGTTAAAGAAGGTGTTTTTCATGCCACTAATCCAGGCCCAAGAGTACTTCAGATTCCTACCGATGAGGGTTCACCACTTCTATTAACTTGCTCTAGAAAAAGAAAGTCCAGACAGCTGTGTGTGTTTGTTTTGTTTTCTAAATATGGTTTTTTGAGCTACAGTTTACATACAGTAAAATCATCCTTTTTAGGTGTGCAGTTCTACGAATTTGGACAAATACAGTCATATAACTACCACTATAATTTTCTATCACCTCAAAAAGTTTTAGGTGTTTTTTAATTGTTTGATAATGCTAATATAGGATTAGAACAAAGAGTTTTGTTCTCCCCTGTCCACTCTTTTAAAAAAATTAGTTCCATATTAAGATTTGATTAGTTTTTCCCTAGTGTTCTTTTACTGTTTCAGAATCCCACCTAGTGTACCATGTTTCATTGTGTCATCCTTTTGAAAAATCATTTTGATGAGGAAGATGATTAACATGTAGTATGATTACATAGTTGATAATGCCAAGGTACCAGGGAAATGCATCAGAAATGAAATATTTGAAAGAAACGTAGAAAACACCTAAATTGCGTGGTTCATCATTAATATATACTAGCCCTCTTGATACTACATAGGTGAAGAAATTGTAAGAAACCAGATAAACAAGTCCGACTAGCAGGAAATGATTAACAATAATTTGGAGTTGTTTATTGGTGAAGAAGATTTGGAAGTACATAGTTGAGACATAGGTTATGGTTGTTAGAAAATAAATACTCGTATAAACCAGAAGGAATCTTTGAGTTTGTTAATGTCAGTGAAGACAGAACAAAACATGCATTTACAAAAGATAAATTCAAGATACCTTATTTGCCTTGTAAACTAATTTATCATGTCTTTCCACTAGTTTTATTATACTTAATTTCAGTGGAATGTATATAGCTTTTAAAATAAAATGTAAACTTAACACATGCTCAAGACAGAGAAAGGAGAAAATATAAAGTTTTTTTTTTCTAGGTACATGTGTAGATACATACCATAAAACTCATGTTTTATTGTGCCTCTTGTTTTATGAGCTGCTTTTTCTCCTTAAAGAGATTCTTTAAATACCCAGCTTTACAATGGTAAGATTTCCAGAAATTAAAAAAAATATATCTATAATGTGCAGGAAGGTATGTGGGGGGAGGGGTTGCCTGTGAAGTTGTGGACCCGCATTCAAAATGGTGCTCTGAGAGCTGCTAGGCTAATGCAAAGCCTCAGCTGACATAGGCGTGTCCTCAGCCAGCTCACTGCTTAGCCATGAAGGAGAGGTCATTGACACCAATGACATCAGCTTGGATGGTCTCACATTTTAGGTCTGTTTTTCTCCACCTATATTCAGATCTCTCTTGAAATGTTCCCTTTAAACATACTAATGCTAACTCAGAAAGATTCCAATTACCATCTCTCCACAGGCTTGAATAAATGTTAAACCTCAAGATCTAAACTTCATCTCTTATGTACGTGAGCAGGTTTGCCAGATGGCAGGCCAATTAATATATTTTTGCAAGGTGTATAAATGTTTTTTTTCTCCATAGGGGAACAATGAATCCATCTGCTCCACGTCTTCCTTTCCCCTGTGCCCTTTGGGGAAAATCACCATTTAATTTTCAGAAATAATTGTGCAACTCTCTAAGTGATACTTTTTGCTTTTCTAAGGGAGGTAGTTTTAATAATTGAAACTTTTTTTGACTATAAGAATTTAAAGAACCCCATGTCACAGATTAAAATATATCAACATCCGAGTTTCATCCAGGGCATTATTATTTTTCAAATGTTGGGCATATGGAATCTTAGGTTAAAAAACTGACTCCTAAAAGGTTAAATTGGAAGAGCATCTCAGAAACATATAGTTAAGCCCCCTTATTGTAAGATGAGGAAGTTAATATTTACATCCCAAAGTTCCAAGATGGTAAACAACTTGGAACCTGATGGACTTGGAACCTGGTCTTCAGGTTCCAAATTAGGATAACCGTGGTGAAAATAGAATCTTTGACCTCTCGAGGGGAGTAAAAGGAATGGGAACCTTGAATAAGGTTCAACTAGGAGAAGTAGCACACATATTTATTGCCTTCTCTCCCTTGATTCAGGCACTGACCTGTACAAATTTCCCCCATAGTTTCTTTTCATACTCAAGTGGCAGCTCAGATCAGCAGGTCATTAACTGTGTCTATGTGTTGCCTCCAACTCGGCTGAAGTTCCTGAAGAACAAGTGCCACATCCTTTTTTAAACACTTACATGGCCTGCTCTCTGGGCATGAGGGAATGAATTATGGTATATGTGAATGTCAATGGGGTTGTTTTACAAAATCCTCTCAGGGAGTATTGGAATTCTAGGAGAATGTTCACATAGCTTTGCTGTAATCTGATGCATTACAAACCAGTATTTGGTATTTTATCTGTTATGGTATGAAGGAGTTTAGTACTGATTATTCCAGAAGCTTCTTTTGGGAGGAGTGTTTCACCTGTAATCTTGTCTACCAGCATTTTTTCCATCTCCTATATTTTGCTGTAGGTGGGCATAGTTTGATTAATGCTAAATGAAAGGAAGAATTTAGACCTGCCAATTTTTTTTTTCCATTCCAGTTACTTCTCTTCTTTATCTGTATTCAACCATCTGTATTTAATTCATATAGTAGATAGAGTTCAGATTCTGGATTCAGGCAGAACTTTGGTTGGAATCTTGACTCTGAAACAAACTAGACACACGGTCTTGGCAGCCCAACTTACTTCTGATACTTGGCTTCCCACCTTTAAGTAGGAAAGACATCGGCAAACCATTTTTGTGCCTTAAATAAAATGAATTATGAAGCACTTAGGTCAGAGATAGGTAAACTACAGCCAGCCTATAGGCCAACTCTGGCCAACCACCTGTTTTTGTACATAAAGCTTCATTAGAACACAGCCACACCAGTTCATTTAGGAATTACCGATGACTGCTTGTGCTCCAATAGCAGAACCCGATAGTTGTAACATGAGACTGCTCTGCAAAACCGAAAGTGTTTACTATATGGCCCAGAACTTAGGACAACACCTAGCAAATATAACTGTTCAATAAATGTTAATTTTACTTTTTTCCATTGATGATTTCAGGTTCAATCTTACTCTTGAAGCACTCTTTAAAGAACAATTGGTCAGGTGTGTCCTGCTCTAGTAACCCTTCCAAAGCCCCTGCCCACTTTGGAGGATGGCCAAGGCCTGGAGCCATGACACAAGGCAGAACACACTGAGAGAGGCATCTCCATGGCTTCCACACCCTGATATGTAGCATGTCTTGACTTGAATTGGGTGCTGTGCATGCTACTGGAATAGGACTTTCTCTAATCCAAATGTAAATACAGGACAGTATTCAGTTTGTAACATGTCCTATTTTAGTTTAGATTATTTCTATGTAGCACTAGGTGTGTCTAATCTATACTTCTTCAAAAGCTTTCCAATACAATCCCCCAATTTTTCATTTCTAAATACACTAAGAAATTATTAAACATCATGAATATTATATTTAGCAAAGGACCTTCTGAAATCTTAAAGCAAGAGTTTTCTGAAGTGTCTCTCGGCCATTTGAAAGAGAAAGTTCTCAAAGGAGTGATGATTTTTTTGTTTTGTGTTTTAAGCAGAGTAAACAGTTTTGATTAGGGACACCCTGGTGTCCAGTAGAAAACTAAGACCAGGAATAGACTGTTGGAATGTGCTCACTGAGGATTTTGTGATCAATGGCTACACACGTAACAGAGAAAAAGATGGGGAACTTCTGAGAGGTGTTAAGGGCAATTATGTTGGCTTGTTATTTTTTATTTTGAAAACTGTATTGAGAAATGTGTTTTCAGAATAATGAAAGGATTTAAAAAATATTTTTACATTACCTTATGTCTTTAAAAAGTATACTGTGAAGAAATTATAAAGCATTAGCTAAAATTTTGTAAAGTCTTGACTCTTTCTCTTCACCCTTCTCTTCCAGCACATTTTAGTGTTTCTGAACAGGCCTGTTAGCATTTATCCCAACATGTTGTAATTCTCTGTATATAGTTGCCTGAATTCCCAGCTGATGTGAATGTGTTGAAGAAGAGACTGTATGCCAGCATAGTGCCTGGCACATAATAGATACTTAATAAGATTTATTGAATGAAGGCACTCCACAGTGAGCATATTCATGCATCTAGCTTTTTTTTGTCTTTTGGAACTATTTCCTTCGGATAAATTCCCAGAGTAGAGATTTCTAGGACAAAGTGACATGAACATGTTTATGAATCTTGATGCATAATGCCAAGTAGCTTTTATGTCTACTTGAGGTCTCTTCCAAGTCTGTGACTCTCATATTGTATGGTACATTATTACTAGATTGGCAGTCTGGTGTTCCATATTTTCTCTAGCAAAAGAATGACAGGAGGGTGCATCATCGCCAGATTCAAGCCTGGAATGAATAGTGCATATGCTTTAGGATGAAAAGCTTCTAAAAGAGTACAAATCCCTTCTGTGAAACTTGGGATGTTGAAGGACGTAGGCAGCAGGAGCGTAGTATAAGATAAAAGATAATTTTATAGGGGCAAATAACTCCTGAAGTTTTATTACTGTTCTGAACTTTTACTGTACTGTTATTAATATTTCAAGAAAGCAATTGGATATTTTTTACTTGCTTTTTCCCCCTCAACACATTTAATGTTCAAATATGAAACATTACTAGACGCAAATTGCTGTACATGCACATTCCAAGGTCTGCTTTTATCAAGGTTTGAAACTGTTTGTCTAATGTATTATGCATTTCCATCTTCAATTGATCTGATTTGTGTGTGTGAAATAAGATTGAGTCTCCGTGCTATGACCTTGGGCAACGTTAGCTTTTTCTGAGTTTGATATTTTCCCCTCCCTCACCCAGTATTTGGCAAGCTCATAAATTACCAATGAAAAATAGCCATATTTACCTTGGGTGCAAGTATGCGATTGATGAACACACAGTCACCTAAATGCCACCTTATAGATGACATATAAAGTTTGTGGGGGCTAAGCTGAATGGAGCAAGGGCGTTGTTCAATTACAAATACGCTTTGTGGAGACTGAGTAGCCTAGTGTTTCATATTTTGAATAAGGCTCAACAGGTATTCTAAAGAATTTATCAGTGTTCTGTTATATATTGTATAATTATTCTCTTCTAGCTTAGCTTCAATCCACACTCAAAGCCATGACTTCAGTCTTTGGAAAGATAGTCAGATAAGGGAGTTAGAAAAACTTCCTACATGGTAGATTTGGCTTTCAGGGAATACCCCTCATCTTTCCCAGCAAACTAGAGTTCAGGGACCTTGAACTAGTTAGAGATTTTTTAGGAGAATCTTTGAGAAGCCTACAATTACATGGTAGCACTTGACTATGCTTTGGTCATTCCAAGCCGCAGCTGTAAAGGATTCTGAGCAATGAAGCCAGTGTTTCCAGATTCCCATCACTTAAAGGCCTTATAGATGGGTGGCAGTGGGGAATCAAATTGGGAAAGTCTTTTCATTGTTTTATTATTTAGACACAGCCAGAACCCATCTCCTTTATATGGATTGGAGTGAAGGTGATGGAGTACTAATAATAGATTCTCCTAACCCAAATAGTTTTAACTCATGCAAGGTAAGAGTAGTTTTATTCTGAGTTATTTATAAACTTATGCGGGCGGGGCAGGATAGTGGTATAGTTATTACTAGTGATAGTTTGAGTATTTGAAAGACTGTTTAGCAAATGTAGCATAAACATACCTTCTTAACTTACTTATATTATGCATTCATTCCTTTTTTTTTATTTTTTTTTATTTTCTTTTTTTTATTCTTTTCTTTTTTTTGCATTCTGCACGACACAGAGGCAAAAAGAAAATGACTGGATCTTAAATATAAAAAAATTCTTTACAATTAAATCCACAATTTTATACATTTATCTTACTCAATGTCAGTGAAATATCACCAACTATTATGAAACAGGACAAGTGATATCAAAAAGAACCAAAATCCCATAAAAAATATATCCGAGTCTGAAAAGTATTGTACTCTTGGTGTCGTCACATCCTTCTCTTCTGTGTGCTTATGTACAACACGTTATTTCCGCGGATAAATGCATCCCCATACTTATTCTTGAGTTGTCCATTTACGTATTCTTCCATCTGCTCCAAGGCTATGTTCATGTAGCCATCCAGGCAAGCCAGGACCCCTCGATAATCCACTCCAGAATTTAATTTTACCACAACGGGTCGTCCAATGATTTGCTTTAAGAAGTCACTGGGGGTTTGCTTCCGCAGACTCATTTTAACAATCCTGATCAGAAAGCTGTGGGCCAGGATCCGGAACCCCCACTGTTGGAGCCCCACAAGCCCGGCTCCTTTTTTTTTTTTTGTCTAATGATTGGTTCATCTCTTCTCCATTCCATTCAAGCCTTTATTTATTTATTTTTTTAGGATTTAAAAAACACATTTTAATTATGGTAAAATCCACATAACAAGATTTACCATCTTCAGTATTTTTAAGTATAGATTTCAGAAGTATTAAGTACTCACATTGTTGTGCAACCAATCTCCAGAACGCTTTTCATCTTGCAAAACTCAAACTCTGTACCCATTAAATGACTCCCCATTTTGCTCTCCCCTAAACCCTGGCAACTACCATTCTACTTTCTGTATCTATGACCTTACTCTAAATACCTCATGTAAATGGACTCATACAGTATTTGTTTTGTTTTTGTTTTCTTGAAAGTTTTTTTGTCATTGTGATTAGCTTATTTCATTCACTCAGCATAATGTCTACAAGGTTTATCCATGTTATAGCGTGTGTCAGGATTTTCTTTTTAAGGCTGCATGATGTCCCATTGTGTATTACATATGTACACTCCAATGTGTTAATCTGTTCATCCATTGGTGAGCACCTTCAATGAGTTGCTTCCACTTGTTGGCTATTGTGAATAATGCTGTTATGAACATAGTTATACAAATATCTTTTTGAGTTCCTGCTCTCAATTCTTTTGGTTTTTACCCAGAAGGGAAATTGTTGGATCATACGGAAATTCTATTTTTTAATTCTATTTTTAATTTTCTGAAGAACTGCTATACTGTTTTGCATAGCAGCTGCATCATTTTACCTTCCCACCAACAGTACACAAGGGTTCTAATTTCTCCATATCCTTGCCAATACTTGTTTTCTGTTTTTTTTGTTTGTTTTTTTAAAATTGCCATCCTAATGGGTGTGAATTGATTCAAGTCTTTTATTTTCCCTCATATTTTGTCTTTCTTACCTTTCTGTGACCAGTGGCAAAGACTCTTAAATATATTTTCTAGAAAAGTTATAGAATCTTCATCCTAAATAATGTTGAAATACTTTTGGGGGGCAGTTGAAGATAATCCTTTTTGATGGTAAATAGATGAATTGGTTTTCTGTTTCTTAGATGTTTAAATTTTAATCTTGCTCTTGGATACCTTGGAAGAAACTTGTGGTTCCACATGTATTGATGATGATGAGTGAATGAAAGAAGGGACAGGATGATGGATTTGAGAACCCAGTGCCTTAAAAAATGCCTGGAACCCACTTGCATTACATACTCTTTCTTTTAGAGATCTCCCATTTTGTTTTTTCATTATTAGGGTCAGTAAAGCCATAAAGTATAATGAAAGGAGCCCTGAAGTGTGACCAGGGGATCATGTTTCTAGTCACATGTCTGTTACTAACTAGTTGTGTGACATTGGCAAGACTTCCTGGGCCCTCCACTGTTTACCTGTTGTTTTTCAAATCCTAGATTCCATTGGCAGTCTGGTGAAGCCTATGGACCACTTCTCAGAATAATGTTTTAAAATGAATAAAATAAAATGTGCAGCATTATAAAGAAAACCAGTTATATTGAAATAGTCATTAAAACATTTTTAAAAATTGTGATACATGTGATGCTTTGTTAGCACATCAGCTATCAAGGCCTAGAGGTGGGCCTAGTATCTACCATGATTTTGAAATGATAATGAGTAGAAATGATTTCTTATTATATCTGCAGCAACTGTAATATGATATGAAAATATATTTGATTTCTTCTGGTGACAAAATCAAAAGGACTGCTAATACTGTGGATATACATGGAAGAAGTGATACATTTCCGTTTGTGGTTAGTGAAAACCTGAAAGCAATCCAAGTTCATAGACCCAGTAAATTCTGTTCATAGATCTTCAGAAGTCCATGGGCTCTGGTTAGGAACAGCTGGATCAAAAGTTTGCTGACGTCCCTGGCAGCTCACACATTGTAGTGGAATAGAGGAAGGCTGACTCAGGCGGCCTCTCGAGTTTATCAGAACACTGACTTTGGGCCTGGCATAATTAAGCAGATCTTATGCCACAAAAATAACTTTTGATCCACCTGGGAATCAAGCTGGGAAGTAAGCAGTGAGAAATGTGCTGGGTTTTATGAGTCACTTTTATAGCCTATAACCAGGAAAGCCCAGGAGTATATAAAAACAAACAACAACATGAAGAGTATTGATCATCAGTCACCCTGATCATTTGCCTTTCGAGGGACCTAAAGGCCAGGGCTTGTGGGAATGTGGCTGTGTCCCCTGCTCTTCATGTAGGAAGTTGTGTCCTTTACTTACATTAGCGGAGACCTATGTCTCAGCATCTTGCCATCAGAACATCACCATTGCTTTGTCCCAACAGCATGCATTCCTCTAACTAACTAGTGCCATGAATGTACAAAAATCATGTGCTGCACCCACCTGCTTACCAGGCTTGAACTGTACTGCCCAGATGGAAAGGAAGATCTTTGAAATACAAACAAGTTAAGGAATAATGGTGATAAAGCACTTCTCGTTTACTAGTCTTAAAAGTTGTTTTCTTTCCTAGAGTTTATAAGTATGTTAATGATGAAGGTCTAAGTATGTTCTGAATGAGATGAATGGCAAGCAAAATTGATCCTAATACTTTCAGAAAATGGAAGCCATTCCTTCTCATTACCTACCCACCACCTTCAACTTAACATTTTTCGAGAGAATATATTTTTTCGGAAGAGAGAGAACTATGAATGCTTTTAAATGTCACACCACTTGCCTATTACAGCCTCTTCTCATAATATTAGTTTCTAGTGGACAGGGGGATTCTTTTTGTCTTTGTAGTTGCGTTATAAATGCCTCCATGTTAAGCAAGATCCAAACTCTTAGCCTAATAGACCTGGGATTGGAGTGAAGTGTTGAGATTTAATTTGTCCATCTGCTTGTGAAAGGTAATTCATGCAACCATAAGAATGCTTTGCAAACATGGAATCATTTTCAGGTTAAAAGATCCTCTACCAAATTAGATAGGAAGCTTGAAGCATAGGCTGTAAGCAGTTTTTCCTCCTTCAATTGCTGCTATGGATCAATATATTTTATTGACTTTTCAAGGGTTTGCATGCAATTTTCTATCATGGTCGTTTATGCTAATCTGCATGAAACAGAATAATTGTAAATCATAGCCCCTTAGGCACATTTTTCCCTCCTGTAATACTTGAGACCACAGAATTCTGTTCAAAAGAGATGAAAAAAACAATCCATCATTTTTTAGTAACTCGTGGAGCTGATATAGATGTGGATGGCAAGGACTCCTTCCTTCTTTATCTTTGGGCTTTACCTTATATTTTAATTGTAAATGCAAATAAATGAAAATGAAACTCAATGAAAAGAAATCAGGTTTAAATTAGGCAGTTACCTTTATTTGTGAACATCCAAATATATCATGTTAAATATGGAGGGTAGACTAACTGTAATATATCTTATTTTAATGTTTTACATAAGATTACTAAAATTTCTCTTCATTGGGAAGGCGTGTTTATGTAATTATTGTAAATTGGCGGAGTTATTACTCTTAAGATGTATAAGAATGTTTATTTTTTACATATTTAATAATACAATTCAGATAATTAGTAGAGAAGATAACAGTTTTTCATTTTAATGTTGTACTAAGATAGATGGTTTGACTACTGTTTACATTTATTTGTAGTACAGAACTCATTGAAATATATAGTTATTACAAAAACAAAGTAAAATATATCTGTCTTGACCAGTAGCTCATACATATGTGCTTTATTCTCATCAGAGTTCCAACTATGCTGTGGAAGCAAAGCCAACTCTAGCTGTATTCCATATCCCTGTACACGCACACAGATGAATGTCAGTGTGTTATGCACATATGGGTCTGGAGGGGCTAATGGGACCTCATGGTACAACTCCAAAAGAAACCCCATGTAGTGACGGGCTCTTAGACATGGTGCCTGGATGTAGATACAGAGGGTGCCAAAAAAATGTAGACACATTTTAAGACAGGAAAAAAAAACCTGTATTAATTGTAATACTCAATATATACTGATATCAAAAGGTGAATACAAGTCACGTTTGACTTTTGCAATTACAAGAGGTGCTCAAAGTGGCTACCATCAGTGTCCAGTCACTTCCAATTATGGCCAACTGCTTGAGCATAGATAACATCTCTTTAAATGTGTATACACTTTTTGGGCACCCCCAGGAGTTGTCCCTACCCATGGGACTGCGTGAAAAATGGACGGGCTTCTTTCTAGTTTTCTTTAGATTATTCCAAATTAAAGACTTTACCTATCAGAATGAAAAGTAGAAGCTTTACCTTCCCTAAGAATGATAAGCCTTGTCCCCATGAGAGTTTTCAGTCCCAAAAAGGTTTGTGGATTGTCAGTGAATAGAAAGTTGGATGAGGAAGGAGTTGTTTTGCTCTTAGTGTGTTTTAAGCAATTTAGGTATGAAACATCCTTACTTCCTGGAAGCCACCCCTTAGGGTAGGATCTGTTGCTATGGCCACCTCTGAGTTTAAGAAAATATACCTAAAACAGGGGAGATTTCACTTGGGAGATGTGGAGCTGGGTGCATTGCGCTTCCATCCTCTGCATCTGTTTGTTCATGAATTCAGTAAATATTAGTTGAGCCCCTTTCTTTTGTTAGGCATTGTGCTAGGGAGGCAGTGGCAAAAGAGACAGATAGTTCCTGCCCTTATGAAAGCTTGCAGTTCCATGGGGAATGTGGTGTGGGTGGGTATGGGGGCAGGAAGACAGAAAGGATTAACCAGAATTTACAACATTGTGTGTGATTATACATCTGTGCGTATCTCCTCTGCGCTATGTCATGATGTGGGGGGAATAAATAGGGTTTTGCAAGTATCCCAGGGACATGTAACAGAAAGTGGGCTGTCAGAGAAATAAACCAGGTTGGAGTCTGTGTAAGGTGGAAGAGAATTGTTCTAGGCAGAAACAAATACCTGTATGAAGAGCCCTTGAAGTGAATGTTGAGGAGAAATTTGATTAGAGTGATAAATAGAGCCCTGGAATTTACTCTGCTGGCAGCAGGAACCACTGAAGGGTGTTACGCAGGACAGTGATGAGATCACATTTGCCCATTGGAAAAATTCCTGGCAGTTGAAGGATGACTTGGAGTTGGGCAAGGAGGAGTCCAGGATTCCAGTGAGAGCAATAGGCTCCCAGGCCAGAGATGGTGGTGATACTGTAACCACGCGGGTAGCTGTGAGGGTGAAGGGAGACGTTCAGAAAATGGGATCCGTGAGCCTGGATGATCAGTTAGATGATGTGAGGCAGGGCAAAAGAGTTTGTACCCTTTCTTCTGCTATCAGCTGTTGGATAATGGTGCGTGCCACTGAATTTAGAGACACAATAAGCGGGGCAGGTTGGGTAAAGATGGTAATTTCAGTTTGGGACCCATTGAATTGGAGCTTCTATAGACACTCGAGTGGAAATGTGCTGTTGGATATTAGGGTCTGGTATGTAGGAAAGTTCCAGGTTGATGAAGAATCATCCACATAAAGATTAACGAAGGGTGCCAAAGGTAACTAGTGTTGATTATTTCTCTTCCAGGAGTCTCAAGTTTTTAGGGCTGCCTAGACCCAAGGATTGAATGTAATCTTTCAGGCCCCCTGTGTTCCCAAGTGAAATGGATGTGGGAGAAGCGATGATCTGCACTTGGGTTAAGTAGTGTTTTCTAGGTGGGACAAGCCACAGAACTGTGTGCTTATCTTTCTTTCCATAGGCACGTGTGGTTTCTTTTATTTTGGAGCAGTGTTTGAAATTTAAGCATCTTCGACCATAGAAGAACCGGATAGCTACTGAAGTTTCATGGTACTGCTGGCATTTTCCTTATAGTTGAAAATATATTGGGGTGCCCCCTGTATTTTTCTTTCTCTAAGGAAAAAGAATTGAAGATGGAAAGAGATGATAGGAGTTGAGAAAGACATTAGGGTTGCAAAATTAGGTGGCATAGTGTTAGTGTTTTTTGATGGATGGGTTTTTAGTTTGCTTTTTCACTCTATTTTTCTTGACAAGAACAAAAAGAATTTTCTGTTTAGAAGTCCTCTGTTGGCAGCCTGATTTCCGGGTCCGCATAGAGGAAAAACAAGGTGGATAGAATGGTTGGAGTTTTAAAGGAAAGCGTGTTTCATCATATAGAGAAAAGGATAGGAGGAAGAAAAATGTAAGTTCATTTTGGTTGAGGTTATGATCTGATGTTTAACCACACAGTTGTCTGTGGCCTTGAAAAGTTCATGCTCTGTACAAGACTGTACAAAGTTGATCCTAATTAATCTGAAAATAAGACTCATACATTATTTTTATATATTTTGAATTCCTCTGAATTACATATTACAGAGTTTCATTTAATGAGACTTTTAATTTAAATTAAAGATTTAGACATGTTTAAAGTTGAAATTTACTTTGATTTCATGATTCAATGTGAAATGTTATATATATTTAAGAATATCTAGAGAATTAAAAATCCACATTCCAGATTGAGTCTATATTATCTAAATATTTTGTATACATGTGGATGAATATCATTTATTCACCCTTCACATTCTTGTAGGTCTTTATTTAACAAATAATTACCAAGGACAATACACTATAAAAGCTCTATAATTAATTTAGGAATTCCACGATATGATACCTCCATTCTATATCTCTTTTCATTTATATTCTCAGGTAATATTTGATGGTTTAGGGTTGTTTTCCTTTCAAACTTTGGCTTGAACCAGGTTAGTGCTGAGTGAGAGCTCCGAGGTGACCAGCTGATGGTTATTGGATAGCTGTTGTAAAATGACATATTCATCAGTTTGGTTCTTGAAGAGGTAACCATAGCCCTAGTGGCAGAAATAGATCACCTGAGTGACATTTTAACTCAGGGAAAACAACAACAAAAACCTCCTCATTTCTGTAAAGTGTCATTTCAGAGCAGTCCTGAGGTAAATCGGTCAGAGTCCCAGGGATGATATTTGGAATAAGACCCGTTTTGTATATAGTAATGAGATTGTGGTTTTAATCTCCTTCATTCTATTTTGTAGTTTCAAGTGGCTTTGGTTTGAAACATTAAAACCACATGAATTTATATATTTGGAGCCCCAAATTACGTAGAAATATTCTTTGCCTGACCACAGTCCTGTCCTGAGTGTTTATGTCTCTCTCTTAACATGTCTCATTGTATCGAGCCTTGACTGTTTCAGTAGCTCTATTTTTATTTAGTATCTTGGTTCAGTAGTGCATTGCGCTAAAGAGGCCAAGGTCATGTATGTTGATCACATGCCAGTCAGCTTTTACACTGAAAATTATTTTTCCTATAGCTTCAGCTGGTGCTGCAGAACTGGCTGATAATATCTGACTACTTTTGCTTAAAGTATGGACGAGGCTGCCTAACTTATTAACTATACCGGGAAAAATAAAACTGATGTCCATTGGGTGGAATCTTTCCAAATGGGGATATTATTTTTTTCCTGCATGAAGGGAAGCATTTACTTTCATCTGTGGATTATCTCCCACTAGAGTAAAATGCATGCATTATTTCAACAGACTCATTTTAATGCAAGTTCTTGGTGGATAGAGGCAATCGGTCTTCATAATACTGCCCCACCCTGGTGTCCCCTGCATCGACAGGGAAACAGCTCACTGGCTCCTCCAGCAGAAAGCACGAGGCATTTCCTGGAATAGATGGCAGAAGAGGGTCATCTCTTGTCACCTCTTTAACCTGATTTATTGCCTTTGAATTTTTTAATAAGGACATATTTTAAGTTCTATCTGGGGACCGAGAGCTCTGATCATTCATGCAGTGAACTTTGAGTAAGTTGGTAAGAGTGGCTGGACCCTATTATCATAATGGATGGTGACTATTTGACATTTACAATGGTATGCTCCATTTGCGCTAAAATAAATTAATTTGTATTTAAAAATAATTTACCAGTTTTTTTCCCCCCATCAAAGCGAAAATAGAGGTTATTTCCATGCGACGTTAAAAACTGAAAAGCTGCACGCAGACTTAGTGAAGATTTGTTGCATATCTGTTAATTGGTGCAATCCCATTAAACCTGATTGCATCCATCTGTTAGCTGGTGAAAGGGCAGGAATCCTTTTCCTCTCATGTACCCACAGTCTAAGTTGTTAGGTTTTCTACATACACAAGGAGTTCTATTCGGTGCATATTGTTTGTGAGGCCTATTGACCTTACTACCCATTGACCTGTTTATAGGTCAGGGTAGCGGTTCACCCTGCTGAGTCAGTTTCAATTCCAGCTTCTTTCCTTAGAGAACTAATTTGTACAGCTCTTCCAGGTGGAGAATTAGATCACTGGTATCCTTTGCTGCCCATGATACATGTGGAAATGAGTCAGTGGAAAATTCATTTACTCATCGTGACCTACTTCTGTCACTTGCACTGACAGTGTACTTATTTGTCAAGAGCCATCTGTCCCCCTTCCAGAAACTTGCTCCATTGCCACTTTAACCTCTTATCCTATAGGTTCATCTAGGATATTTACAGTTACCTAAACCTGTCTATCAATTATTCTGTTGTACATATGGTCCACTTTAGATTGAGCCTCTGGAGGCAAGGGATAGAATCTGACTTTATAGCTCTCAGCACATCCGGACCAGTGATCACTGTTTCCTAATGAAGATTCTAGGCTTTTGAGGAGACATCGTAACATGGTAATTTTCACTCATTTAAGAAAGGAAGATTTATTATGGCAGGGTTTAGCATGACCAGATTCGTCCCTCCTCCATTTTCAGCAGAACGTTCCTTTTCTCATTTGTATTAGCTTATTCTTACAGGTTACTCATTTATTCAACAAGGTTTAGTCAAGTGTGCCTCTGGGTCAGGTACCGCAATAGGGTCATGAAAAGAATAAAATATTGGGTTGTTGGAAAAGTCATGACGTATTTTTTCTATGTTTTTCATTGTAAAAATGTGTCATGACTTTTCCAACAACCCAATAGATGCCAGGAAAGAGTTCATAAGAGTAAGACCAACTTGAAAAGCCATTTAAATGTGGAGAAGTACAGAATATTCCACACCAAGGCCAAAATAAGGATTATTTCTTACCTAACTTTGTTCCTGTCAGCATCAGCCTTGTCTGTTTTGACCAGAGGACTCACTTGCTTCACACGCCATGTATGTGAGTGTGTGAAAACCAGAGAACTTTATGCAAATGATGACAGGATTTCTTGAGAATAACAGAATTCTAAACTCCAAAAAGAAACTGGTGTGCATCATATTATATATTTTAAAAATACGCAAACTCACATGCGTATAGCAACCACAAACAGTGCCTAGTAGCTCAGATTTAGTGCTTTCATGTCTAATATTGTACATACCTCAAAATATTAGAAGTTATATACCATAGTTATACATTAAACAAGATAAACTTCAGTTTAGCATTATTTAAGGTAACTATTTTGTTTCTTAGAATCATATGAAAATTTTTTTGCCCTGGTCTAACCATATGTACTGCCTCGCAGATGAGGAGTGAACAGTATTACAGTAAACATACAGAGGAAGTAAGTTAGAAATCTCCATTTGATGAGTAGAATAGTATTTTTGAAACCCATCTCATTCTTGGCAGTTCACTAGTTCTTACTGTGAACAACTCATCCTTTAAGAAAAAGAAAAAGAACCTCTTTCTGACTTGATATCACTTTTTAAAAAGTGGCAGTTATTATCATTAAATTAACAGAGTAGGATTTTGTTCTCTGCTAACTGATAGAGTTGTGAGCATTACTTTATTTGGGTCTTAATTTCTTTGTGCTTTTTACAGAGTGTTACAGATACCTCTCCTTTGGAGGGAGAATGTATAGAGAAAAAAACTCAGGATCAGGCTGAGCATGTTTATCGTGATAGGCTGCTACACAGGCATGGTTTATATTCTAGAACATGTTCTGTGCTTTTCGACCAAGAAACAGAAGCTTCTGGTAAAAAATCATAAGCAACCAGCTCTAAAGCAACCGAGAGCTAGTTAAGCAGAGTTACAAGGCCGAAGCAATGCCGTGTGGCGCCCTATGAATTTTGTCACCTTAGAATGATTTAGATTTTGTAATATGATAACCGATTAACTTTTACTCTCCTGTGGGAAGACAGTCTGCCTGTGTTCACTTTCTCATTACAGTTGTCACCTTTATCTTTGCCTTTGCAACCACTTTCTGTGATAAGAAAAATAAGTTCAAGTTTCAGAGGAAAGTATCAGGTTATTGTCAAATACGATGGCATTGTAAATTGTAAATGTGTATCTACACGCGCCATCCATCTGGAGATGCATGTAAACAATGGAGTTTGCGAACAGGTTTTTACACCGTATTCCATTCCATTGCAGTATAACCCTGTGTCTCTATTTGGTTCTCAATGAAAGAGGCCCTTTATGGCAGCTTTTCACACCGGACCACATTTCAAACAAGAGATTAGAGCATAAGCCAGTTGGCCAGTGACTTAAGTATAAAGTGTCTTATCTGGCTTTGTGCATCTTTTCACTTAAAACAACTCACCTAAAAGGCTTATATCTTTTGTTGTGGTGTCATCAGAAGCCATACATGGAGCATTTAGAATTGTTCCTTGGAGCACATTCAGAGGTTTTCTGCTAAGCTGCCTTTATGTAAGTAAGGCATTGAAAAACGACATACCCTTTCCGAGCCCTGAACTCCTAAGGTGATTGAAATGCTTGCTCTGTGTCCCCTCGAAAGCATGACGTTTCTGCAACCTTGGGAAAAGGCTCAGGCAGGAAATGGCTGGGGTTTGTGCCAAGTGATACTTGTGGGCATTTGGGTGGGGTGTGTGCGCGGGGCATGTAACAATGATTCCAAAACGACAGGTTCCCTCCATTCACTATGTGGGGCTGGATTCCTAAATTACATTTCCTCCCTTTGATTCTCCCCACAAGTTCTATAGTGAGGACCAGGTGACTTTCCTGAAATCTCTGGCTGTGTAATAACAGATGGTTTGTTCCGTATCACTAACCCCGATACTGGGAGCTGTATGCTTTCTTAACATGTGACAGTATGATTCTACTTCGATTTGGCATCGCAGCTTCAACTTTGTAAGTTTCTGCAAATTGAATGTGAGACGCTTTATATTCCAACGCAATATGGTAATCACCACCCGAATATAAATTCAGTAATTAAAGCTCCAAAAGGAGTGAATATATTCCACAATAAACACTGGGAAAAGATGATGTCTATAGAGCTCTTTATTATTTTAGAGTAACTGGTGATGTCTACCACAATAAAAATAGTGTGCTCTGTGTGGGTATTCTGATAGTCCTCATTTAGGAGCGCACCTGTGAAACTCAGAGGGTTAATTTAAACACAAAAAGCTTCCCCTGCTGGTTTAGAGCTAACCGCTCTTACTGGCATTCACTTTCAGACCTCTGCAGTCCCAGGGTTGCGTGTGGAGCATTTATTGGCATTTTAAGTCAAGGAGACCTTTTTCCTTTCGCTTTGTGATTTGTCGAGCTGACCGAGCCTGCCGAAGTCTAGCTGTGCCTCCCCCCATCATTAATAACTATTAGAACTGGGCCTGGCCCGGCTTCGATTAGCACTGCTGTGACTGAGTAACACAACCAGAAGCCATCGGACTGTAATTAAGGGGGTGCAAACGAGCCCTTCCATTAGCAAACTGTGTGGTCAACAGTCTGTGCCTTGTTTGGTTTCATGTTTTAAAGCAGGTTCTGAGGAGGGATAGGCTTTTGCTAAAATAGTAAAAATGACATTTTTTGATGATTTCCTGAGAGCGACAGTTTGCTGGTATTCTGGGTTGCTCTGGGTTGGGGCTGGCTAGTACTTCTCAAGCAAGGGAGATCCTGGTGTGTCATTTTTTTCTATACTGCTTTCTTTTTTTAAATCACTTTATTGAGGTATGGTTGACATCCAAAATCTGTACATATTTAACGTGTACAACTTGGTGAGTTAGAGATAAGCATACACCCATGAAAACATCACCACGGCCTATGGCATGCATGCGGTAGCTGCGTGATGTAACCTTTCTGATATGGTCAAGTGAGGTGGGACCAGCAGCTGCTTCCTACTCATCTGAGTTGCTTATAGTCCAAGCCGAGCTGGAATGACCTGTCGTAAGCTGGTATGTGGCACTCCTGCATTTCTATGGTGGGCATGCACATCGTTAACTGGCGCTTGCAGAGCAGGCATGTCTCCTGTTCTTTTTTTTTTTTTTTTTTTTTCCCCTGGACCCATCAGCTCCAAGTCAAGTAGTTGTTTCAATCTAGTTGTGGAGGGCACTTCTCAGAGGCCCACGTGGGGATCGAACCGGCAACCTTAGTGTTATGAGCTCTGCGCTCTAACAGCCTGAGTACCTGAGCTAACCAGCCACACGGAGCATGGCTCCTGTTCTCTTTCCTGCTCACTTTATCGCCCAGCCACATGCATGTCCACCACGAGGCCTGTCATCTTGTATCTCTTGGAGCCCTGCATTGGAAAGGAGTGGGCACACATCCTGGTCACTCACACAGTCAGATATACAACCAAACCTACCTTGGCCTTCTCTCCATTCCATAGCCCGGTCTCAGGAAAGCTCAGCCCATCTTCAGTTCCGCCCCTTCCGTTCCCAGTAGAAATATCACTCAGGCTGTTTTGTCCTTCGGGGAGGGCCTGGGTGGAGGCTCGCCTTTAAGCTGCCTCCTAACTTTTGCTTCCATTCCTGAAACTAGAGCCCACTAAACACCCTCTAGGCTCAGGATCCCAGACTCTGAACACAAAGACTTCTTGGAATGGGGGAAGGAAAACATACTTTTCGTTTTCCTCCAGTAGAAAGAATACCACAAATTAAGATCTCAGTAAATTATCCTGTCACAGAATACATTTGTCGCCAACTCTCTTACCTCCCTCCATTCCTCTTGGGAATTGTGGCTCGCAGTGTTTAAAAAGGCATCTGCTTTTCTTTGAAAAACACACGCATATTTTTCCAGACTAAGAGGTTACAGGATTCATGATGAAAAATTTTTGAAAGCTAAAGCACAAGCACACACACATTTAGATGCCCATCTTCCCATCACTGAGAAGTAATCATAATTATTTATGCACATTTCCTTCCAATCCATTTCCTTTGCATTCTACGTATTTTAAATATCTTTGCTACCTGGCTTTGGACTCTACGTTTTTTCACCTATGTCTTTGTAAGCGTTTTTGAAATGATATCCCATCTTGTGATTGTAGTGTAGCTTATTTAACTACTGTATTCATGGTTTTTAGGAGAACAAGACTGATCATTTGTTCTTCATCATCTTTTGTTCTTTATGATCTCTGAGAAAGATAAAAAAAGGGATGTGTGTGCATGGGGAGGAGGTTGGATAAATTGGCTTGGTTAGAAACAACAACAACAACAACAAAATGTCCACAAAGAGGAGGCAGTTAATTCTAGGTGGTTGCTGAGTGATCTTAAGAAGAGAAAACAGTGAGTGGGCCAGCAGAGGGATTTTGGTGGAAGTTCCAGCTTTTCAGCTCTCGGGGGAAGGAATCCTCGGTCAGCTTTAGTCCTAGTGCGTCTTCGGACTCTTTCTTCCCTTAATATTGGACTTTTTCATCATCTGATTTCAGGCTTGTGTGACACAGGCAGAGCCAGGTCTTTATTGTGCTATAGATTTTTTAAAACATACATTTCATTTAGTATATAAAAAGCATTTGAAGGGCAGAATGTCCAATAAATGAGCTACCCCTAAGAAAAGTTGCAAACCTTATTTCTATTCCTGAGTCTTATCAATTTTTTAACAGACATTTGAAAAAGATTAGGGAAGTAGTTTTCTTCGTTTTTATACAAATTGATTAACTCTGTCTCATAGATGAGTTAGATATTAATCTGTTGAGGTAAAGTCCTATTTTGCAAGAGGAGGTAGAAAACTCATCAAAAGTTCTTTCTATAAGAGGAAGTTTTAACAGTTGAAAAATGACTAATCTCTGAAGCAAGGCTGTGACAATGAGGGCCAGGAGGATTTGGGGGATAGAGTTATCATTTATAATTAATACACCATTAGCTCTGTGGTGCCAGGCTCATGGCCAGTATTTTTCCTTTTTTTTTCAACTAGAATATAAACATTAATTATTGGTTCTACTGGTATTTTCTATAATACAATAATTAAAAAAACTTATTTTGTAAATGGAAGTATATGTTTTAGTTGAACCAGTGTATTACAGACACATTCAATAATCTTCGTGGGACCTTCCCCAACTCCTCACTTCCTACTTCCGATTTCTTAATGATAAAATTACACCTGTTTTACGTTATCTTTACTTTCTATAGTACTGATTTGAGAAAATGCCTTAACCTGACTAAGATAGGAGTAATTTGCCTACCCGGATATGAAACCTTTCTTGAACAGGTGCATTTCTAATTTAGATGATTGTGTGTTGATTTACTTAATTTCATTTTGGCCTTTAGTCTTTTAAAAAACAAAAACAAAAACAAAAAAACCAAAAACCACAACTGCCTAGTTTATGGCAAACTGTGGGTAGACATTTTTTTTTCCCCCCTCTAAAATACACAATGTTGCCTAACTAAACAATGAAACCATTTAAAAGCTCAGGGAAATGTCTCCCTCCCCAGATTTCCTGATTGCAAACTCATAAGCACATCTCTGGGGTCCTGAACCAGACCTCGCTCTGTCTGGGGGATTTGAAAACTGTTGGGGGATTTTTGGTGGAGTAATAAAACTGCACATCAGAAACACAAGTTGAGTTAAAACAAGAAAACCGCGTTGATGGTTGTATTGGTGGAGATAACTTTGTCTTATGAAACTGATTATCACCAGGTGCTAGTCTCCCATTGGTACAAAGGTGATTTGACCTATTGCTCATTTGCCACAGTAGTAACTCATCTACTTTCTTTTAAAATTATTTTAAAATATCGAATCTTTCAGATGCAAAGTTTTTGTGTGATTTTTTATTTTTTTCTAAGTAAAATGAGAAACAATTTTTGTCATGTGAAGAACATAGCATCACATTTTTGGTGTACTGTCCATGAAGCAAATTAGCTAATAGCACAAAGTGTTACTGTAGAATTGTGTGAGTTCAGAAACTTTGGTGCCTACTGTGTAAAATCTGTGCAGCTAATATCTGAAGACCCAGGCAGAAAACCCTCTTTGTTACATAAGTGAGCTCTACAATTTTATGACATACTGTGAATGAAAATATTATGTGACCACAAAGCCAAAGGAATGACTCACTTGGTAGCTACTGACATTTTATTTTCAAGATGGCTTAGCTGCATTGTTGTTTTCATATGTATTTTGATCTTTCAATAGGATTTAGGGTCTGCTTAGAAAAATAATAAGCAAAAGTAGCCAGTAGAAGATTTCACATTCATTTCTTTCATAGTATTCACTGATTTGTTTTCAGTAAGTTGGAATATCCTAATTCTAGTCTTGATAGACAATTTAATTTCCTGTGAGTTTCCGGGGATCCTTTTTAATATGGAAATTTTACACAGTAGGCTTCCATCTCTTTATATACCATTGAATTTTCTACTTAGAAATGTTTTCGTGTGAAGGTCAAGTATTCCATAATTTAATAAACAGGAACCCAGGAACACAATGAGCAGGAACTCTCTGAGTCACTGCAGGGAATGTAGAATGCATTTAGGTTGGATGCCTGGTGAATGGGGTGAAGAGGTGGAGTTGGTGTGTTATCCTGGAGCACAGGGTACTTACTAATAAGGGCCAAATCCCGGGCTCGACACGAATGAGGTCACCTCTTTAAATACAAGGCTGGACCTATGAGAAATAGGTGGCCATGCCCATAAGAGGCAGGCAGCGACCTGAGGAGCATGAAGCCAGCAGTAAACTTTTCCTTAGTAACTGACGCTTTCGTGGCACTCTGACTTTTCTGAACTCCCTCCATAGTTTTAATGTAATTCACACAATTCAATGGAACCTTTTTCTAAACACATTTTCATATGTGTTCAGATACATTCTCATCCTCAATCTCTTAGAATCTGGAAGGTCTTTAGGGAGCAAGAATCCAGAATAAAGGAATGACAGCTTGAAAGAATAAGGTGCAACAGAAGGGTCCAAGATTTGGGGTCACAAGTTTATACAAGTTGTAAATATGTAGATTTTATAATTTTGAATTTTTTGTTTTATTTTGAGATGTATCATGTGTAAATACTTTAACTTAAAAAAAAAGCTTGTCTCAATAATACTGTCAATATACCTTGTTATAAGCTTTAGCTGTTCTGTTGTCCAAATTCTCTTCCTAATGCCTATTATAATGTGAGCCATTAGCCCTTTTCTCCAAAGCCACTGCATACAAAGATGTTTCACGTCACAGATTCGATTACTGTGTTTTCTAATACTTAAAGAGGCAGATATCTAGCAATAGAGAAGCAAAAATGTCTGTTTTAAATCTATTAAGAAACACTGGAACAAAAAAGTCTGATTCACACATGCTCACACCCAATTCTCTTCCCTAGTTGTGTCTGACTAGACCAGCTGGTTCAGGCAGGGATAAGGAAGCAGTGCCTGCTCACCATGGACAGTCCATGTGTCGGGTCATCTGCCTTTGGATCCTTGAGAATACGCTGTGGAGGAAGGAGTGTCCAAATCATGACATCTCACCCGTCTGTCTACTATGAGCCCAAAACACTGTGTAGACTAATATATCCCAGGATGAAAAGCACGCCCCATTTAGTAACATGGGGTGATCTGTCCATTTAGGGCAGACTTCCTGCCTCCAAAAAAACCCTCACAATCTGCTGTGAAGCTTGATAACTTGACCCACCTCCTCTATCTGACCATCAGGATACAGGCTCAAAAATCTGGTTTGGTGAATACCCCAAGAGCAGCCCCATCTCCTAGGCATGGATCGATAGTTACCAAACTCACTGATTTATGTATATGACCAGAATGCTGAGATTAATTTACAGGGATAAGTAGAATCATTATTGGGCTTAGGCCCCCTTAAAAGTTCTTATTGTCTATGTTATAGACATTAAAAAACAAAAAAAAGTTAAAAGCACAGGCTCAGAAGGCAGACTGCCTGGGTTTATATTCCAGTTCTATCACTTATTGGCTATGTGATCTTAGACAAGTTTCTGAGAATGTTTCAATTCTTCAGTTTTCACATCTAGAAGGTATGGATAAAAGTAAGTCCTACCTCACAGGATTGTCATGAAAATTAAACCATTGCTTGGCATGTGTTAAACACTTAGTCAAAGTTAGCAATTATTGTTCCTGTTATTCACATTTGGGGAAACCTCTCCAGGAAGCTAGTCAGAAGGTTGCTTGCGGAGTATGGCGGCAGAGCAAGGCTTGCTCAAGGGCTTAAATGACTAACAGCATTGGGTAAAGATGGACTGATACACATGGTTTTAGCAACTGGTCTGAAACACCGCAGTCTGTTGGCAGTCCCTTGCATGTCCCTCCACCTTCACGTTGCCCATTTGAAGCCTTTGGCTAGTGCTTGGATGGACCCTTGAACTTGAGGTTCTGTAGGTTTTGTTTTTTTATGTTTCTAAAGCCCACCAATCTTTCTTATTGTTAAATTCTTTCTATAACTGTGTTAACATTTGCATTTACTATTAAGCCTGACTTCCTTAGCACCTCTGGCATAATTTATTGTATTGTATTAATTTTAGAAGTTAATTCTTTGGGCAATTTTATGCTTCCTGTTCCAAGATACTTGAGGAAAAGCCTTCATGTAACATTTTAAGTGTGAAAACATATATGCGTGGAAAAAGCATGTGTGCAAGAGAGAAAGACCAAAATGTTTTATTTTGACAGCTAATGTTTATGAAGTACTTACTCTGTGCCAGGCACTATGAGAATTTCTTTACACACATTATCTTATTTAACCTCTACATAGCCCTCTGAATTAGTTCATGTTCTTATGCCCCTTCTACAGGTCAGTAAATTGAGGCTTAGGGGGCTGGAATTTGAAATCAGATCGACCAGTGGCACTTCATAACTGTACTACTCCCCTGAAAAATAGCCGATTTGTGAAATCTAAAACAGAACTACCTCTTCCTTTGTGGAACAGAATTATTATACATTCACATACATAGTTAAATACGTCTCTATACATAATGCAGATTTCTAACTCTGATTGTGTCCCGGTTGTGGGCCCTCCCTTCCAGGACCCTGTTTGCCACTAGTTGGTGGTGCTGCCTTGGCAGTCGCTGCATCGTCTTCAAGAGTTAAAATTCTGTTGCTCAGAAATGGCAAGAGCAAGGAGCATTCATTACCCAGGCTGAATGCTGAGCAACTTAAAGGCCGGCATCTTCTGGTATCTCCCCAGCCCAACTGTCTTCAGCAACAGAATTGGTTCCTCTTGGCCAATTTCGTCTTTGCAAAATGAGAGACGACTAACAAAGCATCAGCGGATGCAAATGAGAATATGAGAAGACATCTGTCAAGTTAATTAAGGGAAAACATTCCTTTGACCTCTTGTGTTTTGTTTTTTGTTGTTGTTGTTCTGTGCTTTTCACCAAGGTGGGCTTTTCTTCCCTTCTCAGAGGGCTGCGTCCCCTTTCACGCTGGAAACAAATAGCACGGTGGGAGGTACTAAGCGCTTCAGTGTGGGATGAACACACAACTAATTTTAATACCCATTTGGCAGTTTTCCTGTTGTTTCTCTGCTGAGGAAACATTTTCTTCTACTTCTGCCCATTATCACAGCTTTGACATTCATGTCATTAACAGAATGTCACTTTGCAAGATACTGAATTAGGCGCAGCTCACAACCAAACGTACTGAACAGAAAGAAAATGGCTTTTGGCCACACGACTTTTCCTCCCAGAAAAGAGTGAAGTGGAGCTCTGATGTCGGCTTCACGTGTGTGTATGTTTGTGCTCTGACTGTGGAGGCACATGGAACCAGGGACAGTTCATTTGTGGGCAGAGCATGGTGCCAAATCACGGTAAATTCCAAATGCCTTAGAGCTGGAAGGGTGTAAACAGTCATTCTGTTCATTCTGGGCTTGATATAAATTGCTGTTGCGTGTCCTAAAAGGAGATCCCGTGGTTACGGAAGTAAACACCGCTCCCTTTTGTGGGTCAGGAAGGAGTGGCCCCAGATTATTCTGATCCAGAGAGAAGGAACTGAGTTTTTTATTTTTATGGGTAGTCATTAGCTATGTAGCTAAATTACCCGCCTAGATTAAAATATTGCCACCAAATTAAACGTTTCTAGGTATAGCAAGTTAAACTGAGATGTAATTTCTATGTAGAGAAGCCTGGAATGGTTAAAAACAGCATGAGAACAGTTCAACTGTTATATGATTTGGCTATAAGAAAATCTTCTAATCCAGCTTTATAAAACCGTTGACCATTTCTTAAAAGCAATAAAAGGAGGAGATAGTAGGTACAGGAGAAAGGAGTTAATAGTAAAATTTTATTATGGTATTTCCAAAAAGGCAGATCAGGACATGAGATTTACGCTGTTGTATAACATTTACTCTGGTTGGCCACCACTTTCTATGGCTTTTTAAAGATTTATTTCCTTATCATTGGCCAACTGAGAATAATCCAATGCTGTTAAATAAGTAATTTTTATAGTTGGACTTTGAACTTGGTTTTCTGCTACTTAGAAAAAAAATGGATTTAGTTGTGACTTACTAATATTGAGTATGAAACATGGGAGTTTTAAAAAAATGTGTTTAAGGCGCATACATTCCCTCAACGTGCACGCGCACACACGTAAAATGGACATTTAGAAAAATAAGTGTTTCTATTTTTCTCATTTTTCCTTAGCTCCCCAACATGTATGTAGACTTATTTTTGGCCCCTGACCACAACTGCCCTGAGAATAACCTAAGGCTTGGGTGTTGGCTGGTCTCACAGGTATTTGACCCTGACCCTTCACCCAGTATTAAAATTGGGGCCACTACATCCACCCCTCCCCAGCTGTCTTCATTGCCAGTTTGATAGCCTAGACTTAGGCAGGGCCAGCCAGGTGATAACAGCTCTTTAGCCTTGCAAGACAGTTTAGACCATAGTTTTGAATGACTCCATACAGTTTTGGCCAGATCAGCCCTTGGAACACTTTCCCAAGATACAGCACATACCCTTCAACTAGTACATCAGAATTCATTACTTTGGCTTCCTAGCACTCTCTTCACACCCTCATCCCAAATAGGAACAGCCTGTGTTATGGGTCTTTCATGTAAGGTTTGAACTGTGTGCTCTGCCTGATTTATCATAAGTCCAGAAGTCATCTCATCCTTGATTCTCTCAGCCCTTAAGGGTCCTCATTCAAATATTGGGTTGTTGGAAAAGTCATGACGTATTTTTTTCTATGTTTTTCATTGCAAAAATGCATCATGACTTTTCCGACAACCCAATAGATGGCCTGCCCTGATGTTTTAGGATTCCTGGGGGGGGGGGGGTATACAGGCTTGATACCTCCTATGATCTGGGTTGCAGATAAATTACCCTAAAAAAATTCAGAGGCATTGAGACCCTTCTCACATTAGTTACTTTTTTACTTCAAACATTTTCAGCAGTTGAACTTACCCTGCTACTACTATAAATCTCATATCATTACCAAGGCCTATTTGACTTTCGTAATTGTGTTATGTCCCCCTTTTAATTCCACTAATTATCCCGCTGTAATTCTATTCAGAATGACGTGTCTGTAGGTTTTCCCAGTAAGATTTTTCACACCATATATTCCACAATATACACCTGTCAGCTCTTTATGTTTTCTTTGTTTTTACATCAGCTTTGATCAATCTAGTAGTATTAGGCTATGTCATAATGCCATCTTGGATCAGTTTAGTCTTATAAGTTAGACTATGTTTGTCCTCCAAGTTGAATTATAAACTTCCTAGATGCAGGAACCATATTTAGTTAGTCATTTAAAATTATATACTGACCGTCTATTCAAGTAATTTTTGTTTTCTGTATTTTTCTGGGTATTCAGAGATTCACTCTTCTATCAAGTATATCGTTTGCCCTCAAGGGATTTAGCTCCCCTCCTAGATTATCATCTCCCTGTGGAATGCTCAGTTATGTTTACTGAATGAATGAGTTACGTGCTCTGCTTGCCGGGATCACTGTGGTATCGTATCAGCCACCCATCAGTCACATGCTAACTAACATATGAGTCAGCGCTCACCATGTCAGCCTCATAAAACTAGCTGTGTTGGTATGTCTCCCTTTGAAATAGCCACAAAATGCAATAACTAAGAAAAAATAGGTTTTACAAATATTTTTGTGTCAGGTAGATCACTAAGATTATGGGCTTATTTAGGGAAGACCTACGAAATGGAAGGACAGTTTGCCATGCTTATTATTTATGAAAATGGGTTTCAGAGTTGATTGGGATTTTAACTCACACTTTTTAGATGGCAACAAACTTTTGTTTGTACCTCTCTTCCAGATTCTGCCTTAGAATAGTTACCTGTAAGTCAGTCTTCTCTCTTCTTTTATACTTTATACACCTTGAGAATGTTTCCTTCATTTTCTCATCTCCCGTAGTACTTTGTATATAAGAATAGACATTCCGTAAATATGTGTTACATTGAATAGTGTCTTGCTAATATCTGTATGTTCAGCCATCTCTCTCTTCCTCTATAAAGACAGAAAATTAGTCCAGACCTCAGACTACAGGCTGATCTTAATAGATTAGATATATTTCCAAGAACTATTGTATATGGTAATATGTATTTATTTTCCTATTTATTTTTCTCAGAATGTTTGAAAGCTTGGAGACCTATCTTTTTCTCTAGGCACATAAATTTTCTGCTCATAGGTGAAAATAGTATGAGCAACCATTCATTTCCATTATAATTAATGCTTTTAAAAAGGAGTTTTTCTACTAATGGAAAAGTTAAGTTCAAATACCAAGCCGATAATATCAATAATAAGCATTCATAATTACATGCCCCGGGTAACTATGAACTAGATCATTACATCTGTGCAAGTCTGCGAGGGCCTGGAGCACTCAGGCTTGGTAGTCACCACAGGATGAGCACTTTCTATTTCTCTAGTTTTGTTGGACAAAAGAGCATAGATTGGTAAAATGCTTGCATTGAATGTTGGGGCCATTTTTTTTTTTTTGCATGAATTGATTTTTTAAATAAAATACTTTATTTTCAAGTGGAATCACATGAGATGAGAGTGATGAGAGATGTACATCGGCTTAGCTTCCTAACTGGTCTGCCTACAGCCTCCTTCGGTTATTTCACTCCAGCAGCCAGCGTGATTCTCTTAGAACAGAAGTAAGGTTGTGTTCAACACCCTCCAAAGGCTTCCCTTTCCACCCCGACTCAAAACCAGTCTTCACACTTGGCCTGCGCGCCGCCACAGATGAGTGCCCTGTCCTCTTTCCACGGCCTGCTTGTGCTGCTCGCCTGTGGCCCTCCACCCCTGCCTCACGGGCCTGCTTGCTGTTCCTGGAGCGCTCCTGCCTCAGGCCTTTGTCCTTCCTGGGTGCCCATGCCTTCCTCCTCCTGGTCTTACTCAGACATCACCTCCCCAGTGAGGCCTTGCCTGACCACCTGGTTAAAATGGTGATTTCCCACGTCTGCCCTCCCTGTCCTGCTTCCTGCATTATTTTTTTCTCTATCCATCTTTCTTATACTCTAAACGCCCTCACCAATCTCCCATACTATAAGTTGTACAAAAGTATTGTGTTTATCATCGGCTTCCATCCTCCTCCAGAATGCAAGCCCCTTGAGGGCAGCAAGGATTTTGTGTGTTTAGAATAGTACCTAGCATATATGAGGGCCGCAAAAGTAATTTGTTGAATGAATTAATAAAAGCCTGGTTGCAGCCTTGATTTCATGGGCCATAGGGAAGATACCAGCACTGCCTGAACTTCACATTAAGTCCCAAAGTGTGTCCCAGAGACAGAAATGTTAATGCTTTGTTCTCTGCTGCCTTGTCAAGAGAGCTAGTGCTTATCCAGCCAGCCCCCAGGCGTGGCCTTGCTGTGTGACCTTCAGGGAAAGGCCTAGAGCTGTAGACATGAGGATGCCCAGAGAAAGTAGATTGATTTACATAAAAAAGACAAAAAGTGATTTCTGGGGGAAGACAATAGTATGAAGACATAAATGGAGACATGGGCGAGGCAGCCTCTGAAGGAAGGAGCAGGATTTTGGGGGGGAAGTGCCCAGAGAAGATTATAAGGAAGATTTGCTTTTGTTGCCTAATATAATTTTCCTTTCAAATTCAGCCACAGAGATATTTTTCCAAGGCTTATGCTAATGCACAGAGGCCTAGATATTTCATGCTGCAAAAAGGAAAAAGAAATGTCCATGATATATATAATTTTAGTACATTTAGGATCCTAAAATTTGTTTCAAGTGAATAATCTAAAAAAGGAATGAACTAGACCCATATTTATGTTGCCATGGTTAATGTTGAATGAAGAAATGTAAGTTATAGGATATCTACAATATATAGTGTGTGCTAAAGTAGGATTTTTAGAAAAGTCAAAAGCATGACTGTCAGAAACAAAATGAACATGTGTCAAAGGTTTTATTTAAGTTATTAATAAGGACAGTGGTAACATATTAAGAGGCTCAAAGAAGATTTTGACACACACACACACACACACACACACTTTCCAATCAGGAATGATAAAGTGGATTTGCTAGTAGATGTAAAACTGATGCATATCTTATAGAACAATGATATTAAATGTTTGGGGTCATCTTTCCATGGAGTGGATATCAGTTATATCTGTACCACACAAAATTAATTTATATCATTATGGACAAGAATCATTTGTGTTACTACCAGTTTTCTATAGCTTCTACCCCTACTGGGTTTTTAAATAGCCTAGTCAATAGAAAGACAATGAAATGTACATACCCTTATAGACCAGATAATCCCCCTTAGGGTTCACTAGATAGCCTAACAAGCCTCTGCAAGGACAGCCATTCATCTTTTGCACAATTCCAAGTCTTTGTCAATTTTTCCTGATATGGATACCACTAGTTGAAAACATAAAACACACTCATACGCAAAAGTTGTTTATAGTTATATGTATATGTATGCTAACGTACCAAAAATAGATGGGTAAAGCTACAAGCCACAATTCTTTTAGTAGTTGCCTGGCTGGGGAGTGGCAAATGTTTATTGATTTGAATATCAGAGGGTACATTTCTTTCTATGTCATATATATATATATATATATATATATATATATATATATATATATATCGGGAACCAATATGGCAAAATCATACAGTTGGTCATTTCAGGAAGTAGGAAGTACAGGGTTATTTTTCTATATTTTATAGAAATATAGAATATATTTTTTCTATATTTTAAAAATTTCTTAGACTCCCTCCTCCTCCCCCCAATAAGACTTGCTATTTCTCTAATCTGGCCCAAGCCCTTCATTGTAAAGATATGGAAACAAAAGCCTATCTGGTTTCCAACATGTGCTCAGCAGTACCGCATTGGCTAGGCAATTCCTGCTTCCTGGTCTACCCAGTTTCCTCCATTTCAGCTTTCCTCTTTGTTTAAGAAATATTCAAAAATTCAGATTCTATTAAGGTCTTAGGAAATAGTTAGCAGATGTTCACATCCACAAAAGCTTTGGTCTGTAATTGGTCCCCTGTGAAAATTTATCAAATTTTTCATCAAGATGAGTGAATAAATTATAGCCCAGCTTTTCAGAATCACTGGGGCTCTTCTTAGGCAATTCGCTGTATGATTCCTGCCCCTCGATTGTGGTCAGTCATATGTCGTACTGCATGTTGACCTTTCAAGGCAGCTGTGAATGTTAGAAATTACTGCCTGTTGGGGTTTCCCCTCCTCGGGTTGTCGTGCCATGCTTAGACATGATTGGTATTCCTGTCTCAAAATGACCGTAATTTAACATTTCAGCTACTCAGAACAGTTGCAGAAGGCCACTGCTTGGTCTGGTGGGCCTCATGGCTCTTGCAGCTCTGGTAGGGGATAATTAGCAGCATTTTCTGCCAGGAGAGATGTGACAGATCCACGTATGAAACGTCTCCAGGTCCTGCCCAGTCCTTCGTGTGGAGCCCCGTGCCTGAGGACAACCTAGCAGCAATAGAATACGGGTGCTTTGGACCCAAAGTACATTCCCCACATTCACTTCCCCTCCTTCATCTCAGCAGCCATATTCCTCTTCATCCTTCACACTGAGTCCGGCCTGGCTTAGATGAATTCATGGTTCATCTCTGTAGCTTCCTAGCGCATAGAAGGTGCTGCTGGCAGTCATTAGGAGATGGGGGAGCTCCTTGGGAAACTCCTTTGGTGAATAGGAACAGGGAAGTTGAAGGAGCAGGAGTGGTGCCCTGTTCCATCCTCACTTCACCTGCCTGAGCCAAAAAACAGGCAGACAAATAAAACATTTCCTTCTGGTGGCCTCATATCACTCTAAAGCATTTCCACCTGAGTGCCCATCCAGCTGGACCCAGCCAGCTGGAACGTTCTTAATCAGACTGTTCTGTCCCTGCCCGCCTCGCCTCACAGCCCCCAGGAGCCAGCCCACCCTACTCACTCACAAGCAGTCATTGTCTTTCCACCTTCCTGTTCTTAGGTCCCAGGTCCACAGTCAGCAGTATTTGTTGTAATGTGTGTGTGTGTGTGTGTGTGTGTGTGTGTGTGTGTGTGTGTGTGTGTGTGTGTGTGTGTGTGTGTGTGTGTTTGTTGTCTGTTGGATCTTTCCAGGGAGGAACCAAAGGAGTGAGGTTAAAAAAAATGCTGGCTGGCACCTGTCCTAAAGCATTGTTTATCCTTGCCTTTGTCTGAAGTTGTATATGGCTGTCTGATCAGGCTAAATTAGATTGTGCAAGTAAAGAATCTGACTGTGCTGTTGTACCACCTTCCAAATTGAGAGAACAAACTGAGCATGATATCTGCAGGCAGAGTAGGTGTCTCCATGTGTTGCTTCAACTGGAGATCCGAGGAGGAGGAAGTGCTTTGCGGGAAGTGGATATTCCTGTATTTGGCTTTCAGAGGAGCCCAGGCAGAGTGAATGGCTTCCATTTCTTCTTAATGAAGTGGAAAGAACACATTTTGGGCTGGATAGCTGAAACTTGAGTTCGTAACTATTCTTCAGTTTCACTTTGGAATTATCTACTGTTCCAAGGCTATAAATGGGATAATTTTACAAGCTCAAATGTTTAGATAAGGACACATTTTAAACAAGTTAAGAGATTTCTGCTACTGTAGAAGCGATGTTCCTGTTTTACTGGTGGGACGTCCCCCGTTTTTTCTCTTGATGACACTATCTTAGAAAAAGCAAGGCTGAATAGACTTAGTGACACTGGTAAGAGGAAAGGGACCTTGATTTTGCCCCAGTGACGGCGTTTCCACTGTTTTATCACTTTATGGATCAAATGAGTGTGGTGTGGTCACTACACCTGAGGAGCTGCCTCACACTTGGAAGCCATACGCTTCTCCTTTCATCAGCAGAAAAGAGTGTGATACCTGGATGAATAAATAATGACAACAAAGGTCAGCTCAGCATTTTGCACTGGTGTCCTTTTTAACATGGCCGGTGCCAAGTGCTGAGGCAATCTAGCTAGTAAATACTCATAGGTCCTGTCCACTCAGAGTTTTCTCACTATGGCATTAAATGTAGATTTTAATTCATTTGTTGGGAATCAGGTACCTAGAGCAATAAGATTAGGTGACTCTCAGAAATATCAGATGCAGGTAGCTTGGAGATTGAATGTCCTCCCCTCCCCCTGAACCTTGGAAAGTTATCTTCAGAATATTTTAGTAGGGATCCCAGAATTTTAAAAGTGTTTATATTTCAAGATCAAAAATACAATATAAAAATACCCCTTTAACTCTTAAGAATGTTAGCAGTAAATAAATTCATTTGTGAGGCCAAGACCCTAGTTCATGAGTGTAGAGATTTATTTTGTGTTCACATGGAAATCTCTGTCTTGACCTGTATTTTATAAAGTATGCTTTTGCCATACTGAGGAGCATTTCATGTTTAAAATCTTCCTATTTGATTGTTGAGAAATTTAGGAAAGCTCCAAATCTGTTATAATTTTAATACTGTCTAGCTTCATGCTGAAGACCCATGTAGAGGTTAGAGAAGATACTTGAAGCTTTGATTGTTCATAGCGTTTGTCAATAAAATATGCCTTTGATTATTTAAGGTTTTGAATAACATACTACCCGTACCTTAAATATGGTAAACTGTTCAAATTCTGAAACAACTTGTTTTTAACTTCTATTAACTTGCTCATATATTCATAAATGAAGAAAACCGTTTTTTCCACTCTAAATTGCATTCATAGTCATCTATTTGTAAAGATTACAAATCTTTATAGAGAGAAGGCAAACACAGGATGAATATAATATAAACATTTTTTCATATTTTTATGTTTTATATTTTTATAATGACCAAGCAAGTATTTTTCAAGTTTCATGTAGACATTCTTTTTGAGTTTTTTTTAACCATATTTTAGAAATCAATATTTTTTTACCCCTTTTGGGTAGACTTTTAAGTAACTGATAAAATTGTGAGAATTTTTTGTGTTTTTCTTTGTTATAAATCTAAATTGTTAGATGTATATTTTGCTTGTTGTGGTAGTATAATCATTCTATTTCTTACAAAAATTCAGTTTTAAAAATTTTCTTTAAGAAATATTTTCTAACTTTTAGCTTTAAGTCAGCATATTTCACTGATATCACTATTCGAGATATTCATCAGATTACTATTTCTATTGATTCACATTCCTTATTCATTTGATTTACATATATAAACATGAATAATTGAGAAAAATCTTCATAAATGATTTAGATCAAATACTAAATATAAAAAAATAATACAAATAGCCATTTTTGTGACAGTTAACCCATGTTTTAGTTAATTTGCTCAAGTTAGCAAATAACTTTGCTGAGATTTCCAGGGTATAAATCTGTCATTTTAATATTTTTTTGTTAACAGCAAGTTGATATATTTACAATATCTGTGTTGAAATGAAAGGAGACATTAATTTGAATTAACACTAAGTACATTATACAGCTTCTTTTTAAAATAATCACGCAATCTGATTTGATGATTATGAATTTAATAGGTTGAATATGGTTCATGATAGACTAGTTGATAATATCACAATCCGCCTTCATAATTAAGTATCAAGGGTCTATTCCTATTCAACAACTTCTTTAAGGCTGAGTAAACATGATCTTAATTAAACTCACAGATAATGCTAGGGGATGCTGATGCCTCCAGAGAAAGGAAAATAAAGTGGTGCAGCCTGACCCTAAGAGATTATAAATATAGGCATGTTGACAAATGATAATAAGCAGCAAACATCTAAGAGAGAGGATTGGTATCCAAGTCAATATTGCTGAAAGAAATTGGGTTTGGTTTTGAAATGTGTTATTTGTATTACTTAGAAGTCAGGTGAAAATTCCTGTTTCAAGAACCTGCTCTAACAGAGATGAATTCTGAATTAAGGAGACCTTACAATAAACCTTTAATAGTGGATGAGGGCAACCCAAGGGTAGGAGGATAGAATCAGTGTGCTCTGAACCTTATTATAGGTGAATTCAATACAGTAACCTGCTAATTTTTATTATCTTGTTCGAACTTCTATACTGATACAAGAAAATGATACCCACTTCGCTGTCAACCAGTTTTGCATTTATCTTATTCTTTGAGGCTTGTGAAAGTTACTTTGGGATCAAATTAGCCATTTTATAACTTTCTACTAGCAGAAACAGGAAAAAGTAGTTGCCTTGTGCCCATATGAGTATGGAGCAATTTATTTCTAGTTACTGGACACCAGGATGAAAACAGTGGGTAGCGTGCTTGTGAAAAAAGGCCTTCACTGTTATTTTCATACAAACTAATACCTGTTTTTAAGATTCCAAAATATTTACCTTAATAAGGAATTTGAATGCAGTATACAAGATGAAAAATGAATGGGTAGTGAAATACATTTATCTTAGGCATCAGGTGTTCTGTTGACAAAAGGCACAAATATGAATTTGTCTAAATAATTAGATTTTTAATTAGTGTATCATTGTAAGATTAATGTCATTGCGCTTCATTGCATGTAATTTTGTATTAGAAATTTCGTGTCAACAAAGACGCTACCTGTGGTTTGCTGATTTGAATCCTTAATTTATCACTGGTGTGTATGGCATGTCACATATTTGCAGTCAAGAGCTGAAAGAAGGTGTTTGATTATAACTTCCCTGGTGGTGAGGAATATTGATGGTGTTGTACTATATGAATACATTACATTTTCTAATATTCAAGAGGCAGCCACTCCTCACATACCAGTGAGTGCATATCAACTTGCAAATATGTTGGCAATATTATGAGCAAATTGGTTGTTCAACCTCTAGTCTATGCCTATGTTAAATATACCTGATGCTATATTCTCTTTTTAAAACTGTTTTTCCTTTCCTTTTGACAGTTGCCGAACAAGCAACCGGAAAAGCTTGATAGGCAATGGGCAGTCACCAGCATTGCCTCGACCGCACTCACCTCTCTCGGCTCATGCAGGTACTTATTTACCCTTTCTTGGGTTTTGTTTTACTGCCTTTTGCTAGTTTTCAAAGTAAGCCAGGCATTTTGAAATTCATGTGTGTCTTCATATCTTGTTATTTTGGTTTTCCTGTTGTTTTAGCACTAAGATGTTCTTTCTGATAAGTTAGCCCAAACCTTATCCTGCCTTTCAGTGTTTGGACTCTAAAATCGAGAATTTCTTTTTTTATGGGGTCTTTTTGCAGTCATTTCCCCATTTCTAAATTTGTGGATGATGCAAGACATGTTTCCATGTTAGGATTATCTTTAGAGAATGCAGACATATTGGTTCCCATGAAGAGGATTAGTGTTAAGAACTGTAGGGGAGGAAAAATACCTTTTTCCTCTACCCTTCTAAGTTCTCCACTGGGAACCTAGTAACCAGAGACAGATTAACAAGAGAAAAGCATACCAATTTATTTAATATAAGTTTTACGTGACACAGGAGCCTTCATAAGGAAGTGAAGGTCCAAAGAAACAGTTAAACCTGAGTGTTTTCGAGCTAGGTTTGATGAAGCGTGGAAAGTTGTACAAGATGTGATAGGACAAAGGTGAGCTAATTCTTGTAAACTGGGGGAAACTGGTTCGTTCAGATTCTTCTGTGACCCTTGTGTTTAGAGATAAGCATGCTTCTTTCCACCACATGTAGGGAGAGTACCTCTCACATGAGGGTTTTACGATCTGCTTTAGGGACAGGTCAAAAAGTTCTTCCTGCACATACCATTTCTCACATTCCTTTAGCATAAAATAAGTGAATGTATCAAGAAGATGTATTTTGGCGTTGCATGTCCTACACTCCATCAGAACTAATTCTCCCAATTGAACTTATCTATCTATCTATCTATCTATCTATCTATCTATCTATCTATCTATCTATCAGCTATTACAAACAGTGCTGCTATGAGCAGTCTAGAACGTGTCTTCTCTTGTATGTGTGCACAAGCTTATCTAAAGTTTTACCTGTCGATGGCATGTATAATTATTTAATCCATAACCACTGTAGGGACAACAAAGATTCAACAGATGAGGCCCTTGGCCTCAAGTACTAAGAGTAAGGAAGGTAGAGCCATATTACAAAAACTGCAATGAAGACTGCTTTCTATGTGGTGTGTGTGAGTGTGAGTGTGTGTGTGTTAAAGTTGTATCCAAAATGGTGCAAAGAAGGAGAGGTTAATTCCAATCAGGAAAGTCTGGGAGAGTTTGAAGGAGCTAGTTGCTCAAGATGTTGACAGATGGGCATGACTTTGGCAGGTAGCCATGGGGTGAGAAAAAGGAAATTCCCAGTGTGTGGCTACAGCGTGGGATGCGTGTGCTCAATTATAAGAGACCATAAAGGGGGAAAGAGAAACGAAAGCCAGGGAGTGGGAGGAACTTGGACTTTGAGTGCCTTTCAAGGATTTTGAGGAGGATCTGTGTTTTTGGACAATGTCTTCAGGATTGTGAATGATAATTGGTTGAAAGGATGAACTGTTAAGCTCTACCTCCATTGTCAACCCTGACTCAACACTGATGGCTTTCAGATGATGTTTATTTCATATTTGCAAGTAGGACAATGTCCCCCAGGTGTCCTTTAGCTTGGGATGGGGTGTGGGGCTTTGAAGTTGGGAGTGGGAATTATCTGTAACATATCTGGGAAGAAAAAGGGGGAGACAGAGGTAATTGCCCCTTTGGAATAAAATTGTATTCTCTTTATAGTAGTAAGTAAAAGATGGTAAAGTTAAGAAGGTGAAAGATAAATTGATAAAATTATGATATTGTAGCAAGACCACTGAAGTCCAGAAATGCCACTCCCAGATGAAAATTTAGGAAAGCTCTTGCACATATACATGAGAAGACATGTTCCAGGCTGCTCATAGCAGTATTGTGTGTAATTTGAAACACCCTAAATATCTATCAGTGGGAAAATGGAGAACTGCTTTGTGGTAGAGTCATCCAGAGAGCACTGTGCACATAGGAGAAAATGAACTAGCATTGCACGTAACTGGATGAAATTCAAAGATAATATTGGGCAACAAAAGCAAGTTACAAACGAATATTATTTAAATCATTCATGTAAGGTTAACATACAGTATTTACATACACTATTTTGTTTAGGGATACACACATATACACTTGCATATTTATGTATATGTGCGTTTGTAGTAAGAGTCCAAAGGAAAACAGTAATTTTAATAACCACTGTCATGATAGTAGTTACTTCTGAGATGGTGTGAAGCGGATGTAACTGGGAGAGGGACACGTAGCTGCTAACCTTGTATTTCTGAAGCTGTGCGATGTGTACACAACTATGTATATTATTACCATTTATACTTTGGAAATTTATATTGCATCACTGTCATAGTAATAATAGCTGACAGAGGGTCAAGAAAGGACAAATACGTTACTGGGGGCTGGAATTGTATCTTTTTTTCATCTTTACATTCCTCCAGCACATTGCCTGGCAGTATAAACTAAGTGCTAAGTGAATGATGAATTCTATTTCTCACATATAATTCAATAGTGATTAAAAAAATTAATCCTACTCCTCTTTGTAGTGCTCTGTAGTAAATTGAACCACACTTTATAAGCCTGTTGACTAGTCTTTTATTGCTGTGATTTTCTTCAGTTCATATTGAGATTAGAGAAAATGTGGTTAAGACTTTAATGATCCTTTTAATGATTTTCCTTTTTTTATGTAGACTTAACTTGAATTCTTTTCCCTTCAAACATAATTTCAGTATTTCATCAGAGGAGTGGGCAGAGAGGAGCCTGTCTTTCAGGTTCTAAGAGTATTTTTCCTTATGTTCGCGAGTCAACAGGTGGTTTTTCACTCAGAATCTGTAGAAATCTGTTAGACTTTTTGTGACAAATGGCATTTATCACAGCCTGATAGATTCCTGTGTCTGTATAAAAAGAAGAAAATGTAAATTAAATCGAGGACTCGTCCTCCTGTCTTGATAATGCGAAATGCCTCCTCGCCCACCGTGCCTCTTCCCTCGTCCTTCCAATCGCTACATCCTCTATCGTGTGCTTGATACACAGAATGCAAGAATGAGGGTCCCAGGTGTCGCCATGAAAAACCAAGAGAAAAAAAAAGCCTGCTGTCTCTCAGTGCTTAGTCATCCAAAAGATAAAGTTATACTTTCTAGTTTTCTTAGGTAAGGATGATGTGAGTCAAGCCGCATTCATCACTGACACATGAATTTGTACCCATCAAATGAATCGGTAGAGAGGAGAACATTAATTTATTTGTGTGGATGTGTCAGTGGTGCTCTAAGGAAAAAGGAAGGCTGGCAAAGTGTTCTGGAGCTTATCTTCACAAACAAAGGAGTGTTTGTTGAGAGCCAGGGATTCCAAAAGAACAGGGAACAGGGCAGTCCCACAAGGAAAGGAAAGGAGGAGATCACGGGCTCCTGGTTCCAGGAAGGTGCTAAGCATGAAATTTAATCCAGAAGCCCCAAAGGAAAAAGCTAGTGCATCTCCCCTAAAATGAACATTTCTGTGTAATAAGCAAAATCAAAAGAAAACAAGTGTGAAAAATATTTTTACGCATGTAACTGACAAACATCTGATTGCCTTCATATACAAAGAGCTTATTTAAATTGATGTGAAAATTGGGGACTCACAAGGAGAATAATGGGCAAAAGGTTTAAAGGGCATGTCACAGAAAAAAATGGCCACCAAAAACATATGGAATGATCATTCACTGCAATCATAAGAGAAGTGTGAACCAGAATAATGAGAGTATCGTTCACCTAGCACATTGTCAAAATTTTTAAAAAGTTGGTGGACTCCAATGATAGCAAAGTGTGGCGAAGCAGTCCCTCGCACACGATACACATGTTGAGGTGAATTTGTACAACTATTTTGGTTAGCAGTTTGCAGTATTGGTGAGCATTTCAACTGCATGTACCCTTTGGCCCAGCAAATCTATCTCTAGCTTATCTTACTGATATTCTCAGAGGGTAATAGAAAATATTTAAGTCTAACATTGTTTGTAACTAGCAAACGTAAAGGTAAGTTGTTGCCATGCTATTATTTAACGTGTTTTATATTTAGCAGAAAATGATTCAGGCATATAATCTAGCACTGCATGGTTGTTATTAAGAATGAGGTGGACTTTTATGTTCTGATATTAGAAAGGTGCCTAATAAAGGTTATTAAGTGAAAAAATGCATTGTGTAATTTTATGTGCGCATGTGTGTGTTTTAGATTGCATATACACATAATATACACTTGTACATTTATGCATATTCATATGGAATTTTTGGAAAGCGAAAGGAGGAACTTAGCAGTGTTTATCTTTGGGGGATGGGAAGGCAGGGAAATTAGCTTGTAGTGGTTTCATAATAAAATAAGTCTCCAAAAATAAAACCAATAAAGAAAACAAAATAATACCTGTGTTAGTTTTCTATTGTTGTGTAATAAATTGCCAAAAATTTCGTGGCTTAAAATGATATCTATTTATTAGTCTTATAGTTTTATAGGGAAGAAGTTGAGGTAGGCTTGACTAATTTTGGCTCAGGGGCCTCTCAAGATATCATAAAGCCAAAATCAAAGAAAAGTAGAAAATCACAAGCTCCTCATTCCCTAGGAACCCTCACCTGGTTTATCTTCTCAGGCTATATCATATGGCCACAATCAAAGGGTCAGTGACTGGGCTCTTCTCTGGAGATTGGGAAAGAATCTATTGGGTTATCGGAAAAGTCATGACACATTTTTGCAATGAAAAACAGAAAAATATGTCATGACTTTTCCGACAACCCAATACTTCTAAGCTCATCCAGGTTGTGGACAGATTCAGATCCTTGTGATTGTAGGACTGAGATCTCTGTTTCATCCTGGCTGTCAGTTGGAGGCTGCTTTTCAGCTTCTGGAGGCCCGCAATGGCACATCCAATCATTCTCAGGCTTTGCGCCTCTAACTTCTCTTCAGCATCAACCAGAGATTTTTTTTTTTTTAAGGGCTCATCTGATTGGGTCAGGTCTATTCAAATAATCCCTGTATTTTAAGGTCAGCTGATATTTGACTTTAATTACATCTGCAAAATCCCTTCATAGTAGTACCTAGATGCATGTTTGCTTAAATAATTAGGGTACAGGGATCTTGAGGAGACCATTTTTAAATTCTGCCTATCACTTCCATATTTTATTTTGATTCAAATAGTAAATGTATGAGCTCTAAGAGTAATATTTAGAGAAGATATACCACAGACCAGATAAAGGCAAATAGCTGAGACACTGACTCCAGCCTTCTGAAGTCCAAAGAGCAAATGTTGCGTTATTGGCCAAACTACCTAACCTTTTGTGTCTTCAGAAATTGTTTTACTAGGAATTTGCAGGTGACTACTTAGATTCATTTATAAGAGGGTTTCTGGAAGGAAAGCTGCAAAGGAGTCTAACTTTCCTATTGGACAACTCTAGGAATTATTAAAGATAGGAAATATGCCTAAAAAAGTCCGCATAACCTATTAGGCTAGTATCTATTTGGAAAAACTTTAATAAATTATATATAGACATGTAAAATTTCTGAAGGGTTAGTCGCCACTGTATTTGCTGCTGTACTGTTAACCAAGCCCCTTTTCAAATATAGAACTGAGCTAAAGGAGGCCCAAAGAGGCGAAAATAATCAGAGAAGTAGAGATTGTGTGAAAACAATACAACTCAAGCAGAAACTTGGAAAACCCCAAAGAGCATTAGGGTACGCACGTGAGGATTGGGCAACAAAACAAAGCACCCTAAATCCCACTCTTCGAAACAAATCCCTCTGAACACATTCATTCATTATCTTCCCTCCTCCCGACCTCCACCCTTGGGGCGCTGGTTTAACAAACGTTACCCAGTGTATAAATTAAGGTAGTTTCCAAATAGAAACTGTGAGACACTGTATACATTTTTTTAATAAAGTTTTTATGATTTCAGAAAGTTGTGAAGGCCTTCCTCTTTGGGACTTGTTTTGGACTCCCTTTTTGAGTTGCACATGAAAATTGGTCTCCCCACTTTACAGCCTGCTCTCCTTGCATTTATGCCATGTCAGTTGTACTCATTCATCACATGTGACCCTGAGTTGGATGGGGTCAAAGGCAGTGGTTTTGTAGACAGGCACGCTGATGCAAAGAACTGTAAGTTAATAGTCTGGCAATGAAGTAGAGATAAGGAAAAAAATAAACAAGATGCACTAATGAATTCAAAGAAGACAGTCTGGGATAAAACAAAGTTAGTAAACATTCCATGGTGCCAGAGATATACTTGAGAGCATGCCTGATGTTGGCAAGGAACATGACTTCATAATAACCCATGGCCTTGAGAATGTGAACTCTAAGCTTGGAAGATGTAGTAAGGGATGTAGTAAAGCTTGAAATTTTGGCCCTCACTGCCAGCCAAGTCCCTAATCTGCTTACCAACGTCCGCATGACTCTGTGCCTTTTAAAAAATATGGTAAAAATATCACAAGAAATTTTGCAGGCTCTGTTCACATGACTCTGATCTTCAAGGCTGGTATGGTTAAAAATTAAATGTGATATTCTAATTATAATAGTAAAGCCGAGAGTTTGTAGAAAATATGAGAAATTACCTGGAAAATGTAAATCCCCTACAAACCCACTATCCAGAGATAACCCCTGTTAACATTTTCTTGTATCTCGTCCTTTTTTCCTATTTGTATTGTGTGTGTGTGTGTGTGTGTGTGTCTATACGTCTACACATGTGACTGAAATGCATATGTTGAAACATTTTATTTTACTCCATCCTTGCCAACACTAATGTTATAGTTTATCAGGTTTCATCAATATAAGCCAACCATAATATAGTTTTTCCAGTTTTATCGAGATGTAATTGACATATAGCATTGTATTAGTTTAGCATGTACAATATAATGATTTGATATATGTATATAATGTGAAGTGAGTGCCACAGTAAGTTTGGTTAACATCCATCACCTCACGTAGTTACACAGATTTTTTTTTCTTGTGATGAGAACTTTTAAGATTTATTCTTTTAGCAACTTGCAAATTATAATACAGTATTTTAACTATAGTCACCATGCTGTACGTAACATCCCCAGAACTTATTTATCTTATAACTGGAAGTTTGTGGCTTTTGATCACTTTCACTCATTTCACTCACACTTTACCCCCACCTCTAGCAACCACCAGTCTTGTGATTTTTTTAATTCTTCCATTTTGTTGTTCTCTAAATCTGCAAGTCCACATATTAGTGATATCATACAGTATGTGTTTCTCTGCCTGACTTATTTCAGTCAGCACAATAACCTCAAGGTCCACTCATGTTGTCACAAATGGCAGGATTTCCTTTTTTATGGTTAAATAGTATTCCATTGTGTGTATTATACATACATATGTATATATGTCATATATATATTAAATATATATGTATATGTGTATGTTTATATACATATATCAAATATATCACATTTGTGTATATGTACATACATATGTGTATATATATCATGTAATATATATATATATATATATATATATATATATATATATATATATATAGCAAATATAGATCACATTTGCTTTATACACTCATCTGTCAATGGACACTTAGGTCGTTCCCATGTATTGGCTATTGTAAACAATGCTGCGGTGAACATGGGGGTACAGATATCTTTTTGAGATAGTAATTTTGTTTCCTTCAGATATGTACCCAGAGTGGAATTGCTGGATCATATGGTAGTTTTGCCTTTAATTTTTTGAGGAAGTCCCATAGTGGCTGCACCAATTTGCAATCCATCAACATTGTACAAGGGTTCCCTTTTCTCTACATCTTCGTCAACACAAGTTATCTCTTGTCCCTTTGATAATACCCCTGCAACTCATGTGAGGTGAATATCTTAGTGTGTTTAATGTGCATGTTTTATTAATCTTTTATAATGTCATTGATGTTCTTTTCTCATTTGCTGTTTGACCTTTTTAATGGTGTTTTTTGAGTAACGTAAGTTTTTGTTTAATTTTTTTGTGGTCTAGTGTGTCAGTCTTTTTCTTTCTGATTTCTTCCATTTTTGTTGTCATTGTGTCTAGTTCCTGTAGCGTTCCATTTTATTAACAAGGCTGGTCTTGCTGTAAGAATCCCTGCTCTGACCTCACTGCCTCTTCTACCCTCTTTATTCTTGAGAAGTTTCTTTACCTTCTTGTATTCCTTAATATGTCATATAGGGTGATGGTTTTCCCAAACAGTGAGTGAGTTTTTGAGCTACAATGGTTTTCCTGAATTCTTCCTAAACTTTATAGACTAGCTTACAAAGGGAAGAAGATAGTAATCACAAAAAGCATCAAAACAGCTTCTCTCCACTCCCTAGATGACTAGGGGAGATGATACACTTAACATATGTCTGCTCAGATGTTTCTGGTACCATCGGTTTGCATGCAGCACACAGAGGCAAGCTGTTACTGGTGAAATTTGGTTTGCTGATGGGAACAACTTAGTCAGTAGAGATGAATGATCTTTAGGTATCAGTGAAAGATTTCTCCTTAGCCAAGGTAAGACTGGGGACGTAGCCCTGAATGTGTAATAGTGCCTTTGTTCCATTTATTTTGTGACTTTCATTCAAAACCCATTAGCAGGTTTTTCATGCTTGAAATATTATTTGCCAAACTGCTTAAATCTGCTTTGTAGATCTTTAATAAAAGTGTTCATTCAGCAAGTCAGTGACCTCCTTTGGCCTCGTATACATGATGGTACAAGACAAATGGTTCCCTTGCTTCTTTGAATTTAAGTAATAGGACAGAGCAAATCATGTGCCCACAGAATCATGGCCAATTGATTGTTAGCCTTAATAGAAATTAAGTGTCCGGATGCCCTATATAACCACTCTTTCTTTACAACCATAGTGACTTCCTTTTGCTACTCAAGAGGAATCGTAGATATGATCATTCATTGTCATTTTTTTCCTAATTTTAACCAGATCTCAACAAAATCAACTTAAGCTTGGTGTTCAGTTCAGAGCTTGAAGTCCTCCTCGTAGAGTTTCATTTTATGTAGTTTAAAATCGGGGAATCAACTGGCTAAACTTAGTCAACCTTGGGTGGAACACCACCTGGAAATCATCTGGTTTTATTAAAACCTTAAATAGGCCGGCCACTAGATTTTTTCTATCTAGTGTGTGTGTCCAAACTATATGATTTTACAATGCATCTGTTCTGTGATTTCAAGTATTGCATAAATCAGTTTCTCTGAATTATGGAGAATACCACTTTTCTTATTCCATGCTGTACTCACAGTTTTATTGTTTTGTCTTTAGCCTCACAGTTTTTTGTTGTTGTTGTTTTTTTTTAATCCTTTGCCTTTGTGTAATTGCCAATTGTTGGTCTGAGTAATGACATATCTTGCCCTTCCTGCTTAAGGAAAAGGATGATAAAATCAGATAGACTGACGTCAGTCAGTGTGTTTTTCTGCTTTTTGGCCATATTGCTTTGTGTTGAATCACCAGTTGGGTATATACCAACATCATTAATATTTGTTAATATTTTCATGAAGATTCATCTGCCCTGTGACCTGCATTTATCATTTTGGTCCTTTGAGAAGACTGCAGTGTTTACATGTAATCTATTTCTAATAATAATTTAATGACTGACATATTTCCTATTCCCCTAATCTCTAAATGTAGAATTTAATCAGAATGGCCTCTGATTTCATTTTTAGTCTCTCCTTTATTATAAATTAAAGCTGACTTCTAAATGTAACTTTAAAGCTCCCCTGTGTTAACAAAAGTGGTATTCTTTGGGTTTTGTTTTGTTTTTTGTTTTAGAACATAGGTCCCCTGGGCAGCCACTCAGGAAGATTTTAAATCAACATTTTGCAATTTTTTTGTGTGTTTATGCATCAACTGTGGTTTTTCCCTGGCATGGTTTGATTGTTCAAGTTGGATCTCAACTTCATATATTCCAAATTAGAATTGACCGTATTTAGTGATAGATTAGATATGGGGCGAGAGAGAGTCTATCAAAGGTGGCTTCCCGATGTTTTGCTGAGAATATGGATGGGTGGAAGGGGCGTTTTCCCAAGATGGAGGAGACAAGAAGAGTGGATCTGAGGTAATGCTTAAGAGTTCACTGTGCTGCACATTGGGTTTAAGATGAGACATCTAAGTGACATAAATAAACAAGTGTTGTTACATGAGTGTGAAACTCAGAGGTTGAATTTGTGCTGGTGATATCAGTTTGGAAGCCATTCATTTATAGATAGTATTTAAAACCTTAGGAGGGAATGAAAGCATTGAAGGAGAGAGTTTGGAGTGAGAAGACAGAACCTGGGGTTGAGTGTACAGTGCCAACATGCAGAGGCTCTGAGAGGACCGATAGCCAGCAAAAAAAGTGGGAAGCAGCCATGTGAGAGGCCGGAGGGAAAGAGGAGAAGGTAGTGTTTCAGAATCCCAGAGAAGATGTAGGGCTCCCAGAAAAAGGGAGTGGTTTATTATATTATTATCAAGTGGATATAGAAGATACAGAGGGTGCCATAAAAATAAACATTTTTAAGAAAGGAAAAAGCTATTAAAATTGTAATACTCAATATATACTGATAACAGAAGATGAATACAGATCACATTTGACTTCTGCAATTATAAGAGGTGCTCAAAGTGGTTACCATTAGCGTCTAGACACTTCTGATTAAGACAAACTACTGTTTCAGCAACGTTCACCAAAGTGTCCACTTATATACATTTTTGGCACCCCCAGTATGGTTCACTGTTTTGAAAATATGTGACATGTATTGTTATGTCTTCTAAATTCCTGAAAGTTTATATTATTCAAATTGCCTGCCCCCCAAAAATGAACAAACTTTTTTTTTAATCTACTACTTTTAAAATTGGAGATGGCCTTCTGTTTAGAGTTGCTTTTATTCTAAAATACATGCTAAATGGTCACCTACAAAATAAAAGGGTACGTTTACAATCCTTGCTAAATCACTTCCCTCCTTACCCTGGAGGTTTTCAGAGCTTGATGCCCTCTGTCTGGACCATGTCAGTGGCCATCTATCACACTGACTGGTTTTTCTGATACTTTGGTGCTTCTGGCACACTCTTCACCAGCTTAGCCCCAAGTTATCTCTGAACTTGAGTTAGAACTCCCCAGCTGTGTGTAAACACAGACACTCTTCTTCAGCCCATTAGCTGGCGGCAGTGTGTGGATTTGTATCACGGAGTCAAAGAACTCAAGGCAGGAGTCCTGTTAGCATGGGTATCAGCCAGCTGTCCTCATTAAGTGCCCAGGGCCCTCGATAGAGGACGAGATGTTCACACAACCAAAGTGGCCTTTACCTATTAGGCAACCTGCAAGAGAGGTTTCCAAGTCTGTACTATTTCAAATTCAACTACATATGCTAAAGAGCTTTTTCTTATATATCATGTACAGCAATGCCGCCTCTATCTTTTAACTTACTCTGGCATAATTACGATATCAGCTTTAATGACAGTTTCATGCAGATTTGTGTATTTACTGTGAGTACTCTACAAAAGCTATGCAAATTGCAGGCGTTTCAAGTTCTAAGCTTTTATGTTAGGAGTAACAGTGGGTAAATTAAAGAGCTTGTCATAATATGTGGCAGTGTACATATACAGTGGTAAAACCATCAAGTTCAGAGGGCTCAGCTGGGGGAAGAGCTGCCCATCAAAGCTCCTGCTTTGGAGTTGAGAGCCGATATTGGTTTCCCTGGACTAGTGAAGAGAGAGGTGGAGAAAATTTAAAGGAGTATATATACAAGAAGAGTCGTGCAGTTTAGGCAGAAGAGATGAGATTTCCTTAAAAAAAAAGTGAAATATTTTAGGTTTTTAAAAACTGTCTTTAAAACCCTCTTTTCCTATTTATAAAAGCTGTACATATTTATTTTAGAACATTTGAAAAATGCAAGAAAGCACAAAGGAAGATATAAAAACCATCCTTATTTTTAGGCACCATTCAGAATTAACTACTTAACATTTGGGTATTTGTCTAAATAGTTATATGTTATATATTTACATCTATTATAATATTTATAACATTTATGGGTACATAAATTTGTGCAAACATAAATGTATGTATACACATACATTTGTGTATATATATATATATATATATAAGTATGGGATCATAGATAGAATTTTGTCTAGATCTTTTGATATTATTTTGAGATTATTACATAACATTAAATGTCTTTTCTCAAATATGAGGAATTTTTTTTTGTTTTTGTTTTTTTAAAGATTTTATTGGGGGAGGGGAACAGCGTTGGGTAATCAGGGAAGGGGAACAGACAAGTTGCTGTCCTTTTGTTCTTCAGTCTAGTTGTGGAGGATGTCGCTTCACTGGCCCATGTTGGTATTATGATCATTGTGCTCTTCCCGGGTGAGGCAGATTGGTTGCCGGCCATTGGACGGTTCTTGGCAGCTCATGCCAGCTGCTGGCCACTCATGCTAGCTGGCAGCCATTCACAGTCGCTCAGGGCAGCCCACTGCAGCAGGGGCTGTAGCCTATGCCGTTGCCAGCACCTCACAGCAGCCCAGCTCCGGGTCAAGCTGTTGTTCACCATCTTAGCTGTAGAGGGCGCATCGTCACTGGCCCTCATGTGGGATCTGAACCAGCGGCCCTGCTGCTCAGAGCTGGCGTCCCAAGCCAACTCCTAATCAACGCACCACTCGGTCGGCCCCTCAAATATGTGTTTTTTAATGAGTTCAAGATATTCCATTTCATAAATGTGCCAAAGTTATCCTCCCCCAATGAATATTTTGACTGTTTCCAGTTTTTTTTATGCTTATAGGTAATGTTGTAGTGAATAGTATTATACATAATTCTTTGTGACTAACTCTAATTAGTTTCTCAGCTTAGTCTGGGAAGGTATTCTTTAAAGTGCTGGCCTTCTATTGTCTTGTATTTGTATTTTTGGGCTGTCCATTGTTGTCTGACTTAGATTTTTGAGGCCCTAAGAGTCAGAGATTGGGTCCACAGGAAATGTTCTTTAATGCTTGCTGCAAATGACATTTTATAAACATCAAGAATGTGTTGTGTGGGCACCAAAATAACTTTACATTGTATCTAAGTACATCTCAAATGTGTTTTCTCTAAGTGAAACAGTAGCTAGCTTTCTTAAACGTACATGAACTTTGAACCCAGTGACATCATGGTGACCTGGTGAAGTGAGTGAGGTAAATGAGGAAGGAACTATTACAGAAAGTGGCAGAGCAGCTCACACTTCACACTGTGTTCCTGCTTTCCCAGGTGTGGAGGACTAGACCCTAGTGTGAAATCCTCCAGCTATTGTGTAACTCAGTAACTTGGGTTACCTGAGCCCCATTAAGTTTGATATCTCTAACAACTGATAAAGTATTAAATAAATGGCATACATAACAAACACTGGACCTCCGGGTAAAGATATGGATTTTAGCTCAGCTCTACCATGTATCAGCAGTGCTACTTTGAGTGAATCACTGTCTAGGTCTCAACCGCCTCATCTATAAAATGGAAATAAATGGAACTTGCCCTGGGAACCTCATACGAATGGTTAAATGTGACGGTACTTGCAGTGTTACAAAGTGCCAAACAGTGGGAGGCTTTAAGAAACTACAAAAGCATTATCATAACCAATCTGAATTCATAATGTGGTTAAAATGATAGGACACCATAGTGTGTAAATATGAAGCAAATTAGAACACAGGCTCGTTGGAGTCCCCAAGTGGGTTACTAACAATGGAATGTGACATCCTTATAACAATCTCTGCCGGGACACATTTGTCGTCGTCTGTGATATTTTCATTTTGGCATATCAGCCTTGGGAGGTCCCTCAGCTCATGTACTTACTCTGCCTTAGAGCTGATTTGGGAAATGGACAGAATTAGAAAAAAAAAAAAGAAGAAGAAGAAGTGAATGCCAGTGGATCAGAAACACAGCAGTGCCGGGGGGCTGCCTTGGGGATAAGGAGTAGGAAGAGTGATTTGGGAGTGGGGTCCACAGCGCCGCAGTGCACCTTTGCTTCAGCCAGAGAAGATCAATCTTTGCCACATTTTGGCCTAAAGAGTAATCCTTTGCTTGAGCTAAGATGAAGATCAGAGCCAGGTCTAGAGCTCTGCTTACCGCCACTGCCTCTTGCCTCCTTCTGAACGAGGCCCTGGAATTGGGCCCTGAAGGTGCCTTCTGGAGGTTATCAGGGAAGACCTGGGGTGTCCCCAGAGTGAGCTGCGATTCACTCTTCTCTCGGGGGCCTGCACACAGTGTCTACATCAATTGTTTTCATCTATGACTCTTCCATCCTACTCTGTTAAAGAACTGGGGTCCCCCACCTTCAGGGAGAAGGAGGGAAGCTCATGTTTCCTAAAGAAACACATAGGTTTACAGGCATTTTGCTGTTATTGTTATCATTTATGGTGTGTGTTTTAAGGACATAGAAAAATGCCAGATTATTTTAGGAATGAACTATGGCACTGTAATACTTTAAAAGAGTAACTGGTAGTCAGGAGGCAAGCAGGGTAATGGAATACTAACAAGTGCCCATGTGACGACACCAGGCCAAGGATGGCCAGCAGGAAGCAGCACCTACCTCGTAAACAAGCGGGACTATGTTCATCTTTTTTCCTTAGATATGGAGAAGTTATATTTCAGGTTAATATTTTTAAAGTTTTATGGTGGTCTCTTGTCAGTCACGTATGACTTTGAACAATTTTCTTATCTTCGCTTAGCTTTAATTTCCTGTTCTGTTAAAGAAGGAGATTGTATTACATGCCTTTCTCTAATATTCTTGTTTAAATATTTCTCTTAAGGCTATATAACTCTGTATTTCTGGTTTTGTTTTGTTTTGTTTAAGGAGTCCTTTTAACTCTGTGTTCTCAGGATTAATTTATATTGACCTTGTGTGCTTCATTGACAGCCTGCTTTTAGTATTCTAGGGTCTGATAAAAAATGATCTCTCAGCATCTAAAATATTAAGGAAAAAAGTTAGGGTGGTGGGGGGGCGGTGACCAATTAGCTCAGTTGGTTAGAGCATGATGCTAACACCAAGTTTGCCAGTTCAATCCTGCATGGGCTAGTGTGAGCTGTGCCCTCCTTAAAAGAGTCAACTATGCCATTGTAGTATGAAAGCAATGTGTAACCAATGACCATGGCTGTTCCCCAATTAAAAAAAAAAATGGGACACTTTGGACTCTGCAGACCTAAGATAGAGGGAGTGGGACATGCCTGAGTGACCCACCAGTATATTCTGTGTGTGGTTTCTTTTTTCATTTCATCATTATCTGAGAATGGATTTTCCATTTGGAAGAACTTTTGATGGGAAATCCTGTTGTCCTTGGAGTAAGAGGAATACATCTCTGATATGTAAGCACTGGAACAATTAGGTCTAAAAGCCTCCTTTTGCACATATGGCAATGTCCGAACTCTACCATAGTTACCAGAGTGAACAGCCAGTCCTTAAAGGAATGAATTGAGTTTTGAAGTTTTTGAGAGAGAGAGAGAGAGAGAGAGAGAGAGAGAGAGAGAGATCAATCCTCAGGCAAAGAATATGCCTCACATCAGTGTTTAGAGATGCAGATCATTTTATTATTTTTTAAAATTGAGATGTAATTCACATATAACATTGTGTAAAGTTTAAGGTATACAGCTGTTGATTGATGGATTTGTATATTGCAATATGATTACCACCATAGCATTAGCTAATACCTCTATCATTTTATATAATTATAATTTCTTTTTTGTGATGAGAATGATTAAGATCTACTCTCTTAGCAACTTGAAGTTTATAATACAGTATTACTGATCATAATCTTTATGCTGTGCATTAGATCTTTGGAACTTATTTATCTACTGGTTGCACATTTGTACACTTAAACACCTCCCCAATTCTCCAACCCCCAGCTCCCGCTAACCACCTTTTAAACTCTCTGTTTCTGAGTTCAGCCTTTTTAGATTCCACATGTGAGATCATACAGTATTTGTCTTTCCCGTCTGACTTATTCACTTAGCTTAATGCACTCAAGGACCATCCATGTTGTTGCAAATGCAGGATGCAAATCATTTTAAATAGGCCAAATACAGGAAAGGAAGCCAGTTCTTTAACTGGTAAACAGACCACTTCCTTGTGGGATCAGTAATTTGATTTGGGAATGGACACATTCTAGCATCCTTGAAAACTGAAAAAAATATATATGTGAGCTGGTTCACATTTTGTGTCATTAGTTCAGTAGGAAATGTGAGTTTTAAGCTTATCAATAGTCATTTCATTTGACAGTTTTGATTTTCAAAAGAGGAATTCCAAATGAAAATCCTTCTTCCCTCTCCAGAGACCCGAGCAGACTTTTGACATCAAGAGATGTACATACCTATCTGGATGACAAATTTCACATAAGCGATAGAAGTCTTTGTCAGTAGTTTTGTGAAGCCATTTTATTTCATCCCTCCTGTTCTTGTTGGTATAAATGATGGATGTCCATGTCTTCTGATAGGAGGCTGTAACCATTCCTGTCACGAATATGTCTATCTAACCTGAGTCCTACTTACCATTTTGTTTCCTAAAATTGTCTTACTAGCAAGATAGAAGTTACAACACCTACATTTAAGTCATTGACATTAACATACCTCAGAGTGATGGGCTGTGTATTTGTTAGCTAACTATGCTTTTAACTGAAATATCTGTGACATCATTCTCTCCCGCATTTGTAAAACTGCAGTAATACTGGATATTGAGACTATACCAATGATGGGTCACATCTCTATGAAGAATTACCCCTACATAAAACACAGCATCTTATGATTCAGAAACAGTCAGCTCATGGCTAGACCTCAGAAACAGTGTGACAGCCTGATAGGCAGAAGTCAGGAGGTAGATTTCACATTACTGAACGCCCTACCCTGACTTCCGAGACTTAGTATCTGTGCCAACAACCAAAATATCTGGCAGCCACCTCCCACCACAGCAAAGCTGCTTCTAGAGCTGACCAGCGACTTCCATTGCCCTTCCAACAGCCTTATCTGTCTATATTAGATTTGAAAAACTATACTTTCTGGTATTAAACATCCACATCATTAATTAATTTACAACTGTATCTTTTTGGTGGGGGACCAGATAAATGGAACAAATGCAATAATCCAGGATAATATTCATGAACACTTTCCCAATTTGGAAGAAAAACTGAGTAGCATGAACAAGAAACAAAGAAATAAAACTCTGCCCTAGATATAGTTTTGTGACTCTTAAGTTTGTAATTAATGAAGGAACAATACCAATAAATAACTGAACAGAAAAAAACCAAAAACTGATTGCTTACAAAGGCATAGAATTTGTGCTGGCCTCAGACTTCCCTTCCATAAATTGCTAGGTAATGGTTTGAGACCAAAGAACTCCATTTGCTAAGATTTTCTACACATGTATGCATGTGTTAATATATTACATATTTGAGGTCACATAAAATATACCTTCCAAGTATTTTCTGAGAAACTGATGTGAAGATGTACCGAAGATGACTGAGATTTGAATTATAATCAAGAACTAAAGAATTGGAAAGATGGGGTATAAAAGTAGTATGGTGAGTGTTAATAGAAAAGTGCAAGTCTGAAAGGCTCTTTAAAATGCAATAGTATAAATAGTGATTTACTAATAACTATAGATCTAGAACTCATCAGCTAACATGAGAGATGGAGGTGTGGTAGAAGTGCATATATGCTAAGTTCCTTGACTTTGAGGAGTGGGTCAGAAAACGAGTAATACTGTATTTCTTTTGAATTTATTAATTAGTAAAATAGGCATTCAGGCATGTTTCTTTAAACATTTAAAGGTTACAACTTACTAGCATGAAAAACAATGATTTTCTTATATGTCACAGAAGAAAATACAAAGAAAATATTTATACAGCACAGAGTAAGAAAACTACCAACCCATTTTACTTTGAAATATAAATGTTAAAATTTAATAAAAACTATAAGAATTATTTAATATAAACTACTGACGTTTATCACAAGAATGTTAATTTGTTTAACATTATGAATACTACTATATCATTGCAATGGGTCAAATGTTCATCTGAATAGATGTTGAAAGAGCACTTTATAAAATTAAACATCCATGTCTGCTTAAAATTCGTCAGAAAATGAGAATGAATAGAGAATTCCATAATGTAGTAAGACATATCTAATTTAGACAAATGTCCAGTATCTTACTTGAGTGAAACACTAGAGGCATTCTATTAAAATCTTTCTCCATTAACATTTAACTTTAGTCTAGAGGTTCTTTGCAATCAAGCAACACAATAAACTTGAAACAAAATCTCTAACTCAAAGGTGGTAAAATTTGTTATATTCAGATGATATAAATAACCTAGAATATCCAAGAGAATTAAGTATATACATATGAAAATTAGTAAAAGTATTCATTAAGTGGGTTGTATACAAGATGACTATATAGAAATTAGCATTATTGTATATCACCAAATATAACCAGTTAGAAGTGATGATGAAAGAAAGAAATCAATTTATAATAGCATTTCAGTCTCTTTTCCTATACCCCACCGCCAAAAAAAGGGGGCATAAAATACCATGCCTTTGAAGTAACCAGAAATAGACTTGAAAAAGATTGCTATGAAGAAACAACAAAACTTTATTTGAAAACTAAACTATTTTTGAACAATGAAGACATGTCATGTTCACTGGAGAAAAGGTTAAATAATATAATTTCTCAAAATGGTTACAGTTCTAAAGCAATTCCAATTAGAATCTGTGTGTGTGTGTGTGTGTGTGTGTGTGTGTGTGTGTTTGCGTTTGTGTGATTCTGTTTCTTTCATTGTGAGCTCCACATTCACCCTGTCTAGTTTAAGCAGAGGAGTCATTCATTAAAGTGTGTTAGGGAGCTCACAGGATTTGCAGGAGGGCCAGAGAGTGAGAGCATCGCAGGCCACGTAGTCTGGAAAAGCACCGGGATCACAGCATGGCCCTGAGCCAGAACCAGTCCTGGCTCCTGCTTCTCCTCATCCCTGGATTCCATAAACTCTGACACTGTGGCCCCATCCCCCAGGAGGGATGTCTCCACCACCACTTTTGCCATATAATTGCTTTTTTGGCACGTATTTCCTCATATTGCCCTTTTTCAAGCCAAAGTTGAGTTTAGACTTAATTGGGTAAGTCTCACCTATGCTGTCATTGCAAGGAAAGCTGGAAAAGTGGGTGGTGGCATCAACCTTGAGGAGGCAGGTCTCATAACATGGGAAATTCCTCTCATATAGAGAGGCTACTCAAGAAGATATTGGATAACCATAAAGATGACAAACGATCACTGTGGTATCTTGACGTAATGACTTTGGAGACTGAGGAGATACAGTTAGCCAAGTAAATTCAGTGAGTTAAACCTGACTACCTGAAATTATCACATATTATAAAGTGATAACATTGCAAGCTGTCATTCACACATGAACAGAAAACAATAGGGAATGATGATGATATGAAGGGGGGAACATCACACATCACCAAGAAAGAAAGAGTTTAATCTACAAATGGTATTGGGAAAATTGGCTATCTAAATAAAATATGTGAGGTGAGCTTTCTTCATACTATATATTAAAAAGATTTTAACATGGATTTTAAATTACCTGTAAAAATTAAACCCTAAAATGTAAAATTAATATCTAGTGGAAAAATATGGTTAGGATGGAGAAATTATTTCTGAGCATGAAAAATTGTAAGAAATTACTAAGAAAAAATTTATAACACAAGTATATTAAGGGTTTCAAATTCTGTAATTAAAAAACACCATTAACAAAATTAAGACACTGACAAAAGCTGAGAAAAGACCTGCAACAAATACAACGGGCAAAAGTTTAATATTACCGAGTCACAAAGAATTCTTTTAAATGAATGTAAGAAAAAATTCAAATGCCTCACTGAACAAATAGGCAAAGAACATGAACAGAGGCAGCTCACAAAAGAAGTAGAAATGACAAGTAAACAAATGAAAAGTTCGGTCTCTCACTAATCACATAAATGCAGATCATAATAATGAAATACCAATTTTCACCTGATTTGCAAATATTAAAAAGCACACATGGAAATAATCATTTTGGATGATGGCATAGTAAGGTGGATATTCTCAGAACATTAATGTAAATTTACAGTCTTTTTAGAAAGCAGAGTGATTTTTTATGTCAAGAACCCTAAAAATAATTCATATCACTTGAACTATTATTTGCACTTCATGGAATATAATTTAAGGAAATAATCAGAAAAGTACTTGGAAATACATAGTTCAGGATGTTGATTGCAACATCATTTATAATAGTGCAAAACTGGAAACAACCTAAACATTAAGTAGTAAGAAGAGTGATGGTTAAATTGTAATCTATCTGTATGAGTAATTTGTAGTCGCTAAAAAAATCATCACACTTAAAAAAATATTTAATGGCATAGGAAAATTATAATTGTAGCCTAACTGTAAAGCACAGGATACAAAAACTGAATACGGGTTATGATCCTATTTAAATGTATGTTTGTATATACATGTGCACATTATCGACTATAGACTGAAAAAAATGCCACATTACAGTAGCAGGAGTACCAATTTCATTTTTATATAATTTAATGTCTTTTCCAAGCCCCTCACTATGAGCATGTGTTACCTTTAGATCGAGTTTTTAAAAGATATTTTAAAAGTGAGCAGTTCCTTTTTTTATGTATTTTAAAGGTTTCACCAGCAAAATCCCATGTGCAGATTGCTACCACCCTCACCATCTGCGTCCAGTTTAAAGCATTTAACCAGTTTTATGTTTAGCATTTTCCAATAGTAACAGCAGTACTGAAGTTACCCCTCAGTCTAATTCATCCTTTGTCAGCCCCATGGTGGAGATGGGCATATGCTACTGTCTGCTATCTGATATCACCTAGAAAGGCCTGTGTCTGCGGAGGGCAGCGCAGGATCTGGGTGAAAAGTGGAGTGTTTTTATTACATACAGGGGGTGCCAAAAAATGACTACACATTTTAAGAAAGGAAAAAACTATTAAAATTGTAACACTCAATGTATACCGATAACAAAATATGAATACAAGTCATTTGTATACATTTTTTTGGCACCCTTGGTATATTGCTGAATGAAAATCTTTTTTTTCCCCTTTTTGTTCTAAGTTCATTGTTGTTGGAAAACATTATGAAACTATTTAGTAGAACATTTTCCTTAATTTTTTTTAGGTTAAAAAAAGGATGTTAATTAAAAACGGCTTAAGTAAAACCATTCTGTGCTAGGATTCCAAAATTGTAAATCCACTATCTGGTAGGGGAAAAACAAAAATCAATGTGTTTTTTTTTTTGCTATGGCTTCATATCATAAAATGTAAAAGCTGAGCCGTCCCTGAGGCATAATTGTGTCCATTTTCCACCTGACAACACATTTTTAATATTAGGTTTTTAAATCATTCTGTGAAATAATTAACTATTATAACATTTGAAATTTCTTGTAAAATTATAGCTTAATTAAATGAATAACCAAATGTGTATGTTGTTGTTATTCATTATCTTTATTTTATGCCTCCGTAAAACAGAGCCAGCAATTCCTACTTCAGCGCCCTTGGGAAACTAGTTCAGGTCCAACACCGGCCAGGATTCATTGATGGTGTACTCAGGCGTGACGCCACTCCTGTCCTCCGGCCCCACGAAAGCCATGCTCTCTCAGTGGCCAGATCCAATGCCTTCTTTGTACTCAGCCCAAGCACCCCCACAGAATTTGATACCAGGAACCATTTCTTACTTCCTGAAGATTCCTCTTCCCTTGTTTCCCTATGATACTTTCTTCCGTATTCCTGTCCTCCTTATTGGCTCCTTTTTGTTTCCTCACCTGTTTTAACTATTGGGATCCCTTAGGTTACATCCTTTGTCACCCCTGTGTTACGACTTGTGACAAGCACACTCTGCTTCATTCATGCATGTGCTGCTTTTTCCCACAGCCTTATCAGGGGCCTGGACATTTCTGCTGAAATACAGATGCTTGCTTTTCTCTTTTGGGGGGCTTTCTCCATCTGAATACGCCCCACAAGTACCTGTTATCCAATACTAAGTTTCTCATCGCCAATTCTGTTAGAACACTAAAATAACTCAGTTATTTGCAACATCATCCACCTGGTCACCCAAGCTAGCAATCTCAGCCTCACCGTTTGATACACCCTCCCTGCTAAGTCTTACTTTCCCTCTGATAGGTTTTCACACCTGACTCCTCTCCCCAGCCACTGGTTCAGGGATTTTGTAGTAGAACAAGAACAGGGTCCCCCTTTTGTGTTTGTCTCCCTCGTGTGACATGCCTGTGCCACCTCCATCAACTCTTCTACATTGAAGTTATTTTTTTTTAAGACATGGACTTAATTACATCTTTTAACTAAAGACACTCATTCCATGGTTTGTCATGACATACACAAACATAGTGGTTCCCAAAATGCGATCCCCAGACCAGCAGCAGCAGCACCAAGAGACTAGTTAGAAATACAAACTCTCAGGCTCCAACCCAGACCTGCTAATTAAGCAACTGTGTGGTGGTGCCCAGTAGTCTGTGGCCTAACAAATCCTCATGGTGATTCTGATGCACCCTACAGTTTGAGAATTACTGCCCTGTAGGTTCTAAAGCCTGGCTGCACATCCGAGTCACCGGTGAAGCTTAAAAAAACTCAGATCCCAGACCAATTAAGTCAGAAACTTCAAGTGTCTGGCCTGACATCAGTATATATCTTTTTAAAAACTCCCCAGGGGATTTTGATACATAGTAAAGTTAGAGAACAACTTAATCTGTAAAATTCACTTTCTTTGGTGGAATCTAAATCACTGTTTCTGAGACCGGAACACATGTGAGAATCACTGGGGAAGCTTTAAAAATGACTGCTCCTGCCTCCACCCCCACCCCCATTCTAATTTAATTGGACTGAAGTGTGACTTAGCTATTGTGGTTTTGTTATATTCCCTAGATTATTGTGAAGCCAAGGTTAAGAAGCACTGTTCTAAAGCTAGGATTCTGAAACTATAGAGTGCCTGAGAATCACCTGGAGCACTTGATAAAAGCTGGGACCCCAGGGTCCCACCCACGTGAAGACTCACCTGAAATACTGCCCTAAAGGTTATTTCCAACTGGCCATCAGACTTTTAGTTTGACCTTCATCCATCCTCTGTGCTCCCCACTATTCACTGCCCTGCCCTAATTTCCTGCAACTTCCCCTTGGTAGTATCAAATTATTGGGAGTTCCTTAAATGTGCCTTGCTTAAATCATTGGAAAAAATATAGATTATTGAAGCCAAAAAAATTGATTAGCCATTTGGAAATGAAGTAAATTAGACTGCTGTTCTACTCCTTACATCAAACAAGCAAGCAAACAAAAAATACCCATATAGATTAAAAAAAAAACCACCACAATTTAATGAGGAAAAAAGAAACCAGAAAAGTATGAGAAAAAATATGCTTACATTTAGAATATAATTTAAGAGTGGGTAAGGCCTTTCTAAACAAAGTATAAAACCTAAAAGCCATATAGGAAAATGGCTGATAAATTTGATTAAATAAAAATTTCACAGAAAAGTTACCATAAGCAACATTAAAAATAAGCACAAATGTGAGAAACATCTTTAGTGGATTGAGAGAGTTGCCTCATTGTGCAAAAATAAAAAACATAACAACGAATCAATATAAAAAACAAAGACTAACAAAACTCAAAGGAATAAAGCATGAACCAGGTAATCTGTACAAAACGAAACATAAATGGCCAGTTAACATATTAAAAGATGCTCAGCTTTACTCATGATCTAAAGAAAGTAGTATATCAAAACAATGTGATATCATCAAAATCTGAATAAATTCCGCATTACCAAGATGAGGGGGAGATGGCACCCCCATGTGCCCCTAGTGAGAATATCAATTAATGAAGTGTTTGTTGAAAGCAATTTAGCTATATGCACTAAAATGAAAAATAAATCTACTGTAGGACCCAGCAGTTCTGCTTCTAGGAATTTAGCTCTTCCATATAATCACTTAAGTATTCAGAAGTTATCCAATGAATCATCAAAACACTGAAATCAATCTAAATCTCCATTAATAGACTGCTAAGTTATGGTGCAAGAAATATTGGAATATTATTTGGTACTAAAAGATACATTGACTATCCTCCCCTGCTCCCCTGCAAGCTTTATTAAAGTACTGTTGATATATAACATATGTAAGTTTAAAGTGTACATTTGATACATTTACAAGTACCAGTATATATAACAAAATGATTAACACAATAAGATTAGTGATTACCCCCTCACATAATTACTTTTTTTATATGGTGATAACATTTAAGACCTACTCTTAACAACTTTCAAGTGTATAATACAGTACTGCTCATTATAGTCACCATGCTGTACATTAAATCCCCAGAACTGATTCATCTTTTAGCTAGAAATTTGTACCTTCTGACCAACATCTCTGCATTCCCCCCACTCTTAGTCTCCAGCAACCACCATTCTACTATTTTTAGGAGTTTGGGTTTAGATTCCACATATAAGTGAGAACATATAGAATTTTCCTCTGGCTTATTTCACTTAGCATAATGCCCTCAAGGTCCATCCATGTTGTCACACATTTTTTTTTTTAACATTTTATTGGGGAATTGGGGGAGGGGAGCAGACAAGTTGGTGTCCTTTTTGTTCTTCAATCTAGTTGTGGAGGACGTTGCTTCACTGGCCCATGTTGGTATCGTGATCATTGTGCTCTTCCCGGGTGAGGCAGTCACTCGCCGGCCATTGGACGGCCGCTCCCGGTGGCTCTTGGCAACTCACACCAGCTGCCGGCCACTCACGGTAGCTTTCAGGTAGCCCACCTGCAGCCCCACTGCAGCCTACACTGGTACCGGTGACTCACAGCAGCCCAGCTCCAGGTCGAGCTGTTGTTCACCATCTCAGCTGTAGAGGGCGCAGCGTCACTGGCCCTCATGTGGGATCTCAGCCAGGGCCCTGTTGCTTAGAGCTGGCGTCCCAAGCCAATTCAACCAACACACCATTTGGCTGGCCCACAAATTCTTTTTTATGACTGAATAATATTCCATGGTATGATATAGACCACATTTTCTTTATCCAGCCATCCATTGGTGGACACTTAGATTGTTTCCATGTCTTGGCTATTGTAAATAATGCTGCAGGGGGGTTGCAGATGTCTTTTCAGGGTAATGGTTTTGTTTCTTTCAGGTAAATACCCAGAAGTGGAACTGCTGGGTGATATGGTAGTTTTGTTTTAATTTTATGAGGAAACTCTATACCGTTTCCATAGTGGCTGTACCAATTTACATTCCCACCAATAGAACATAAGAGTTCCCTTTTCTCCACAGGTCACTAACACATATGGTCTTTTTTTGACCATAGCTATTGTAACAGGTGTGAGATGATATCACTGTGGTTTTGATTTGAATTTCCCTGATAATTAGTGATATCAAGCATCTTTTCACGTACCTGTTGGTCATTTTTATGTCTTCTTTGGAAAAATGTCTATTCAAGTTCTTTGCTGATTTTTTAATTGGATTTTTTTCTGTTGAGTTATACGAGTTCTTTATATATTTTGAACAGTAACCCTTTATTATATATATGGTTTGCAGCTATTTTCTCCCATTTTGTAGGTTGTCTTTTCATCCTGTTAATCGTTTCTTTTACTATGTAGACACATTTTAGTTTGATGTAGCCCCACTTATTTTTTTTTGCTTTAGTTGCTTGTGCATTTGGTATCAGATCAAAAAAACTGTTGCCAACATTGATGTCAAGGAGCTTTTTCCCTGTTTTATTCTAGTAGTTTTACAGTATTGGGTCTTACATTTAAGTAAGATAAGTATTTGTTAGATACTTTAATATACAAACCTATATATATCTGTTATGTACCCCATTTTTTTATTTAGAGGGCCATAAAATCCCTGTCTTGCTTGTTAAGAGAGTAATCACATTTTTATGCTGCCTAAATACACCCCAACATACCTGAAGGGTTCAGCGCATTGTAATTAATACTTATTGGCTCCTTTAGGTAATGACTCTCTAAAGGTCGATATTTACGTAGGTTGCATATGGTTTGCAACAGCTCCCCTTTACACCCATCAATTACTTAGGACTCTATGCTAAAAGTATCCTGGGCACATGTATAGATAGAACATAAATAGCTTAAGGCCCTAAATGGACATGTCCCTGTCATGGATAAGGACAAATCATTTTGTCTGCAAAGAGGAATGACTAGAATAATTAGAGTGACCTTATTTTTGTTTCTGATAATCACTTGTTGAATTGAAACACCATGCTGTGATTTTAACTGTCTTAATAATTTTCAATGTCCTAATATTATGTGGACCATGTAATAGGTAGGCATTCTAACTATGCAAAAACTGAAAGCATGGGAATACAGTTTTAAGTCAAATGTCTCATTCACTTACTGTTAGGTACTGAATAAAACGAAAACTGGTGTTTCGATTTTGAACAATGATATGATGAACATTGACAGTAAAAGTGTAAACAAGATTATGATTAATGGATATTTTCTTTCCTATGTTTTTCTGTTACAGAGACTTTTAATCCTAACCCAAGAACATGGGAATAATACACAACTTAGATTGGGTGTGTGTCTGTTTTAGAGGAAGGGAGAAATTGTAGAAATAATTGAGTTTAGAGGAGAGTAGCAATATGATTTCGGTAGGGTATGTGTAATAACTTACCTGATTAACCGAAGAGGACACCTGTGGGCGGGTGGGATTTCTGGAGCGTTCACATGGCAGGATGCTATTTGTTTGGATTGATAGGGAAGGGGCCTCAGGTCTTAGTCCTGTTTTGAGAATACTTGGAAGTCAAAGAGAAGTGATTGTATACAAGGGACATTGAACTAGTATACCTGCGACAACAAGGAGGGGATTTGACTTTTAGAGGAAATACGGAGGTAGAAAAAAACAATCCAAGGCTTCCTGGTAAAGAGCTCTAAAAGGCAAGTGGAAGTTTTGGAATTGATTTATAATGTACAAGGAAATTCTAAGGCCATGGCTCTCAACCCTGGCAGCATATTATAATCACTTAATTTAAAAGGGGGTAGAGCAGGGCCTGGTCATGAGCATTTTTAAAGCTCCCCAAGGGTTTCTCTTATGTACCCCAGATTGAGAAGTGTTTACTGATCTAAGGAAATGGGAGAGGAAAGTTAGAGAAAAATGGTAGAGGAAAAAGAGTCTTGGGACCAGGGGATTTCCAAGATCTGTATGGTTTATGGGAACTGCAAGTCAGACTTCGAACTTGTCAGATACTTGGCACGTTACCTGTTATTTTATTATGATGCAGTAGAATTGAATGTCTTTGATTCTTTTACGTCTGAACTTAATTCTGAAGTCAGAAACTGAAAAACAATTAACAATTTAAAAGAAAAAAAAATATGTATACATATGTTGCTTCTTTGTGATAAAATTCCTCTCTATCAGAGGCCAAAGGAACATTTGGCATTTGTCAAATGGGACCCCTTTAAATTTAGTACTATTTTTTAACTAAGAAGAACTGAAAGGAAGGGGTTTATAATAGAGAATACATTTAGATTATATTATTTGAAAGCTATATGAATGTGCAGCATTTCATTTAAACACTTCCTCTTTGACTAGAAATTACTCAGCAATCGAAAACAACCTGAGAACAACTAATTTCCTGATAGCATCCACCCCTCTTCTAGGTAAAAGGGAAATTATTTGTATCTAATTATGTTAAAGAATTGAAACCCCTTCATGTAAGATAGAAAAAAAATAACGTGCACACCTCGAGTTACATTCTTTAACTCAGTCTTTTATCCAGAGTCAGAGATTAATCATCTAAGACTAATAGAATGCATTAAATTTCATGAAATTGCACGAAACTACTATTACAGTAGCTATGTTCTCACTCTTACCTCCCCTTCTTTGACCTTACAAATGCTACTCAGTAACTTTAAGCAAAGGCTAAAAGTAATCTCTTCCCTGTTGCTGGGAAGATGAATTGCTGTAGGTGGAAAGAAAATATACAACTAAAAATCAGCTTTCTTCATTGCTCTTCACATTCACCAGTCTTTACTCGGGATCACCTTGAGATGTGACATCAATTCAGAGTAATAAGGAAGGGTCAAAGAAAAGCTAAAACATTCTCAAGAACCCATTATAACACATCTCCAAGGGATTCATGTCAATGCCACAGCATTTCAAATACAGTACACAAATTCCAGAGGAATGGCTTCATGAAATGGAGACAATAAACATGTATGAGAGTCTTATGACACAGAAATTGACCTGTTATTGGAACTCTCTTTCACTCCCTACATATTTTCCACCCTATAACCTCATCAGTCATTCCTTAGAAAGCATTACATGTACATTTAAGAGTCTGTTGTGACACAGTACATGCTCTATAGAGTATCATCATTGAGAGTTTGTTTTTAGTAAGTGATTTTGATACATTTAAGAGCTTTGGTTTAAGACAGTTCCTTTTTCACATGAATAAGAATCCAGAATTGGTTTTGCAAGGTGAGTCTAGAGTTGACGATATGCAAATCTGCTTCTATTAGTAGAATTTTAACTCTTTGTGTCTTGTTCACCTATTCAATCTAGTCTAGCAGGTAGTTCAAAACTCTGTGCATAAAAAGAACTTAATACATAATTAATTGAATTAGAAAATACCAGTGTGTTTCCAGTTTACCGTTTAACAGAGACTAAGTTAGGCACTCAGAAATCAAAATACACTTTTTGTGTGTCTACACATATAACAAGAATTTATCCCTCACCAACGTTTAGAATTCTAAGTTAGTGAGAGGAGGAGAGAAATGGAGTATAGTACACATGTCATTGTATTTCATTCAGTTTTCCTACAGTGGGTGACAGGAGACAGAATGATTGAAATTATCATTACCCAGACTTCAGTATTTAGCCTATAGAATTCTCCTTCTCTACAAACCGTCCCCTAGCACTATTGACTGGTTTGAGTATCTGAAACAGATCAGGGCTATTAAATCTGTTAGGTCCTAAATAATGTGAACTGGAAAAATGTTATTTGCTCTCAAGTACAGTAAAAACTATAGCAGAATTGTTAAATGTTTAATTAAGAAATACAGATGTTACATATGATGAGAACTGCAACTAAATGTAACCTGGTTATGTATAATTTCATACAATGTGGATATGAATATATTTTAATATATTTGAATTTATTTGAAGTGATGCCTCCTTAAGTGAGAGTCTGAATTCTACCCAGGCATTCAAGTTTTGCTCTGAATTCACACTCCCAAACCCTGTCCTTCCTCAGTCTTCCCCATTTTAATGAATGCCCCTATCTACCCATTGTTTAGTCCTAAAATCTAAGAGTTATCCTTGTTTCCTTCTCTTGCCCTTGTCATTTCACTAAATCCAATTTTCCAGCAAATCCTGTTGACTCTACTGCCGAGTACCTACTTGAGATCCAGTTACCCTCTCTAAGGCACTGGCCTCTCTTACCTTATCTGTGCTAGCCGTCTCCGAACTGATCTCCCCTCCCACTCCTGTCTGCTTGGAGTCCACTGGTCACAGAACAGCTAGAGCTATCTTTCTAAAATGTAAATCAAATCATACCACTCTCCCCACTCCCCTCTGTATAATAGAGGATTAATTACTCTGTGTTGCATCAGTCAGGTGACCGTGTAGTATTGGTGCTGCCTATGGAAAGATCAATAAGCATTGAGGGGACTGGGAAAACCACGAGGTTCAGAGAGCCCGGATTTTAAGGAAGTTTTGGTTCCTTGTATATAATCCTCTCTGCTTGAAAATCCAGGCATATAAATCTACTTCTATACATTGGCCTGCTGTGACTACTTCACAGCTTACCCAGAGAGAATTCCACTGAAGGCCAGTCAAGGTTTTTCTGTCCACTTAGATTCTCAACAGCTGCCCAGGTTAATTAATATTCTGCAATTATACCTGGAGGGAAGCCAGTTCCTGAGACAGCTGTCTAAGGGGAAGGAAGATTCCTAACTCTCTTACATCGGCTGGGTCTGGGAGGAAAGACTCAAGCTTCTCGGGTGATTTGAACTATTGTTTTTCATAGTTCACTCAGCCTACGGTTACTACGTAACTAACTGTTCCATTGCCTACTTTATCTGCTGGCACTCATCCTATAAGAAGATCCTAGGCTTGATTCTGTGAGGATTTAAGGTTTTTAAGCAGTGTCAATTTATCGCTGAGAATTTCCTACAAAGCGGAAAAAGAAACACAACCCTGATTGTTATTGTGTAAAACATCACGAGTCACTTGAGCGGATCATCAAGTAATAACAACAAGGATTCAGATGGGGGCTTACTCTTTGATCCACCAGGAGTTTCAAATGGCAATTATCATTAATTCTTGGATTCCCTTAGTCCTGATAGAAAAATCAAGACAACCAGAAACTATCATTTTGTGAACAGACAGCTATTAAAACCACATTAATAATCTATAGTGGGTATAGCATATGCCTTTTAAAAAGATTTGCAGCTTGTTTCTCTGTGGTGAAGACACAGGACTTCTCCAAACCTAATTACAAAGCAATCAAACAATTTAATTAATCTGGAAATCACTTTCTTAACAATAACTGCCTCTAAAATGAGGCGCCCTGTGCAGCACCATTAGGTAAAGTACCGTTTTGATACACTGCTTGTTTATTAGCCTGCTCACTCCCCCTGGGGATCATGGAGTTAATTACCTACCTAACGCCTGACCACTATTGAGGTTTGCTTTACCAGGTCAGAAACACCAGCAGCGATACCCGCAGTCTATCAAGTGTCCTACCACTCAGACCTCGAAGAGCCGGCAAATCCCTGTGAGCAGCAGGATTTGAGTTATAAGCAAGCGCTGCACATATGGGCAGAGAATTAACTGGCCCCAGTTTTCATTTGAGAGTCTCTCAGGTATTGCTCTGCAGATGGGGGATGCACTCAGAGAGCAGCGCTGAGATGAGTGAAGGTCATGGATAGGACTTTGGTTTCAATCCATCTTGCTGTCTCATCCCCAGAAAGCACTGTGCTCGTCCCCGGCAGTCGGGTCCTCATCTCTGAGTTACGGATATATAAGGCATGCCTTATGATTTGATCTGTTCTAAATTAGTGGTATTTTTGATCACTGCAACTAAGTGGTGTCCCTAAGCCTTCAAAGACCAAGTAGGTAACAGAGAAATCAATTTTTATTTCAAATAAAAAAAGACTTCAGAGATTGACCTCTACCTATCTAATCTGTTAATCTTGTAATTTCTCCCAAAAGAAAACTGAGGAATTTTCTGTAATAAAATGACACAAAAATCTACAGAAGAGTCATCTTTCTTTTTCTGCTACTACCACTCTCACCCACTTCTCTCAAAGTTCTCTATCAGTTGGGGCGGCCATTCTTCCAATCTACCCACATTGAAAACATTGGTCGTTTTTGGTATGTAATCTTTTTCATCACTTACTCCTTTTTTTTATATTAGTTTTAGGTGTATAAAACAGCATAGTGATTACACATTTACACACTTCATACAGTGATCACCCCAACAAGTCTACTACCCATCTGACAACGTACACAGCTATTACAATTCCATTGACGCTATTCCCTATGTTGTACTTTACATCCTGTGACTATATTTTTTTAAATTATGGTTGACATTCAGTATTATTTTATATTAGTTTCAGGTGTACAGCATAGTGGTTAGGCATTTATAATATTTATGACGCCCCCCCCCATAAGTCTAGTACCCATCTGACACTATACATAATTTTTACAATATTACTGACTGAAATATTCCCATACTGTATTTCACACCCCCATGACTATTTTGTAACTACCGATTTGTATGAGTTTCAAATCCATCACCAATTATGCTTGGTTTGCTCACCAAATAATGTTTCTGTTGGCTTTCCATGTCCCAATCTAGCTGCTGCTCCTCAGCCATTTCCCTGTCCATCCACCCAACACAGTCATGTCAAATTAAAATCTCTAGTATCCCTCTCTTGCCTGCAAACATCTCTGAAGGCCTCCCACTAGTTGGTACCAATGAACATAGTTTGCAACTTATTGGCTTTTCCAGTGTGAATTCCCTGCTTCCAAACAGCCTGTCTCTCCTGCATGGCCCTGCTCTGTTTGCATTTTTCTGTCCCCTTCCTGAAGTCCCGTTTCTTCCCTTGAGCTTGCTAAGCTTCCCTCACATTAAGCTTGTTTCTTGTCCCGAAGGAATTATCAGGTACACCAGTTCATACCACTCTCATTTTCTGTAATAGCTCACTACACTTAAGAGCCTGTGTGATAATGTGTGTGTGTGTGTGTGTGTGTGTTTGCATTTCACTTTAGTTCTTCAGTCTGACATGAAAAGAGAAAAAATTTGAGATTAGTAAGACAACACAGATGGCTCTATAGCCTTGAAATTGAAGATGTGCGAATTTGGGTTAGGTTTTATAGTAGCGAAGGAGGGCATGAGAAGAAAATGAGGAATGTTTTCAATGAATGGGTCTGGAAAGGCAACACGAGATGGAAAGGCAGAACCCAAAGACTGGAAATGGTTAATGGTATCCAATTCTCATTTTCTCTCTCTCTCTCTCTCTCTCTCTCTCTCTCTCTCTCTCTCTCTCTCTCACTCTCTCACTCAACAGAGTCAAATTATCCTATCTCCTTTGTATCTCTACCTCTGCCCATCCATGCTCTAAGTAATGGCTCACCATGTATATAAGATGTTACTTGGCTTCCTGGGGACCACTCATTAAAATTTCTAAAAGTGAAAAGGCTTTTAAGCTAATTCCCTATTTTTCCTTCTTTCAGATTCTTAAATATATCTAATAAGCACTCTCTAGTTATTCTAGGTGATCTCATATAACCTCCAGATGTAGTGTTTTCTTTACAAAGAACACAGGGCTAAGAATTTGGTGACAAGTTTTATTGGCTCTATTATTTAGGGTATATAATAGAGTAGCAGGGATTTTTCTCAAAATGCCTTGGCTTCAAACAATCAATTGTGTTGTTTCTCCTAATAATTTACTGCTAGTTGGCTCTATATGGGGTGTAGGCAAAGTGAACTTTTTTTTTCCAAATCAAAAACAAAATTCACACAAAGATTTCTGGCATTAGATTTGTTCCCCTTTAGAAAACAAATTTTTTAACAGCCTTGAAATTATGGAGACCTTCTAAGGACCATGAAGAGTGATATACAAGTGAGGGGGAAAAAGGCTGTTGAGAGAAGTTGAAAGCACTTAATTTAGCTGGGTAGATAAACGGACAAAAATAGTTCTGGATTACTGGATGGCAAAAGCAGAATCCCTTTCTCCAGGGACCCAAAGAACAACACATGCAAAGGCGTGATACATTTGATTGCAGCAGGGGGGGAGCATGCTTCTTGATTCTGTATCCACAAAGGAATGGGCTTTCCAGCACTTCCCAGTTAAACGGCTTTCATTTTGCTGCCTGTCATAAAGTTAATGGCATCTGTTGACGACATCTCTACAAAATTTTCAACCTTAAGTTAGTTGAAAAATTTCAATAGAGGGATAGCCAGTCCAGAAGTCCTCCAGGTAACAGTAAACTTACCCTTTTTAATGTGTTAGTCTATTCTTTTTACACACAGGTAGTAAATTGTTTACCTTTACAGCCAGGTGCTGACTTTAATATGCAATCTTGTATTCTTTACACCTAATTAGAATTGTCACTTCCGTTACAAAATCAGTCATGCGGCCGCTGGCGTGTGTTAAGGATTAAACATACCTTCCGGATTTTCCGTGTTTCAGGAACATACAGAATTAGTTTGCAATCTTTCCTTACCTCCTTATTCAAGCCAGCTATAGTCCCATCAGGTCCTCAGATAATTCTGCCAATCAAATTGAACGTGCAGAGTGAGGCAGGGTGGTCTGGAGGGTCCTGAACTTCCCCCGCCAGCCGCCTGCCAAGCTTTCTCAGAGGTCAGCGGCAGGTTGCGTGTTCTAACAAGGCCCCGAAGAGGTGTCCTCCTTACAGGGAGCGATCCGTGCTCTTCCGCCTTGGAAGGACTTGGGGGCAATCACCTCCGCCAGCTTTTGTGTGGCCCTGGCTTGCCAAGGCTCCCTGCCAGTCACAGCCCAGCTGCTTGGGAGCAGAGGGCTCTGGTGAAGAAAGCAGTGCTGAGGGCTAATCCTACTGGGCCACCTGGGCCAGGCCGAGATGTATCTGCGTCATTTGAGAACCCAAACTGCTAGGTTCTTCCCAGTATTTTATAACTAGTTCTAACGTATCCATTCACCTTTAAAATATGTACCTGGGAATGTGAGGATTTATTTTCCAGAACTCAGACTTTTATACAGTTTACTGTAAATAAAAAATACTAAGGCTGCTTCCCTAAAATAGAAAGCGCCACCCCTGCCCCATTGACCCATATGCGTCCCCATTTATCCGTTGTTTGAAATGTTAGCACATCCGGAAGGGTCACATCCAAGATGTTTGTCTATTCATTATTCTATAGGACTGAGATATGCAAATTATTAAATATGTAGAGGACTGCTGGTTGGAGATATAGGTGAATGTGTTTATTCATGTATTTTGCACACTTGGAGCACAGTGTGCAACTCAGTTCCCCTCCCCCCAAATTCCTGCTCCAGGTAAAACTGAAACATTGGGGGGAATGGGCATTTTACAAAGGATGCAGAAACTTACTCCTAAAGAGAAGATGATTCTGGCTGTGGACGGATCATGATACAAAAACAAAAATCACTGTGTAAATTGTTTTCCTTCTTTCTCTCTACAGGAAATAGCCCTCAAGATAGCCCAAGAAACTTCTCCCCCAGTGCCTCAGCCCATTTTTCATTTGCACGGAGGTAAGGACGTCTTTTGAGTGGAATAATATAGTGTTACACAGAGAATCCGCCCCCACCCTCCCCAGTCCCCACAGCTCTCTCCTGCACCCCTGCCCTCTGCTTGTGAGGCCCTGCTTGTTACCATCCAGGGCCTTCTCTGAAGTTCCCCCTGCCAAAGATAGCATTAGGCTGTCACAGAACTTTGTTACAACACCCCTGCTTTAACAGTTTCGGTAACGATTGCTGCCTCATGTTAGAGTTATTTCTATTTTCTTGGTCCTTCACTAGATGGCAGGCCCCCAATGAGGTCAGGAAGTGCGCATTTCCAGTGCATGCTGGATGCTCAGGATTTTTCTGAATTATCTGAGCTTATATTATAAGGACTTGATTTATCTGTGTGTCCTGGTGCAATATTTTGTTGCTATTGTTGTTGAAATGCTGGGGTTTTGTTGTTGTTGTTTGTTGTTTTTTAATATCTATACAAATGACCTTTCTTGGGATCATAAAGCACAAACTCTAAATAAGACACCCCTTTACTGGAGAGCATCAAGCCAGCAATTTAATGACCCCCCCCTGAGATAAAGCCATGTATGAATGATAGGATGTTTTATGTTTTCTCTTCGTATGTAGTTAAAATTGGGCACCAAATATCAAAGATATATGTCTCCTATCTGGGTCATTGAGTCAAGAGGAAGTGTTGTTGCTCCAAGGATAGTGGGCATATGATCTCATATTGTACCTTTTCAGTTCCTGATCTTCCTCTGTGATTCTGCCAAGTTAAAGGGGTCTAGACAGCTGCCTCTTCGGTGTTCTGCATGTGGAATTACTGTACCTCACCCTGTCAGATTCAGACTGTCACCTTCTCAAAGACACACCCAGTTCTCTCCTGCTGAGGAAAAATACACAGAGAACAAAGAACATGCCCCTCAGCTAGGTCTCTGAATATTCAAGATAAATTCAGTTTATGGTCTGCATGTCCTAGATACTTGCTGAATTTTCCTCAGAGGCCTAACTGCACGTACCTTGAAGTGAATTAAAGTCGCACTTAATAAAGACATATAGGCATGATAAAAAAAAATAGATTTGTATTAACACGTATCGCTAAACAGCAAAACCTGCACTGTCCCCACTGCCGTTTGTCAGCACGTAATGCATTTTATATTACTCAGTCCAGAGAAGAGGATCTGTCTGCAGTCGTTTCAGAATTCTCTGTGTTTGAGATTCCCTTGTAAACATTGCACATTCTCCACCCAATGTTAAATGCCCGTGTGTGGAGGGTACCAGCTTCTCCACCATGGGAGGACGCAGGAGTAATTAAGACATGATCTCCAGAGGACTTCTTTAGACCCACGCTCTGATGTTCCCCAGCCCCCCAACTTTTAGTCTTTCAGATCCTCGTTTTAAGCTTTGTAAAAAAAATGTGAAAATTAACTGGTCCCACAAAGCCCGTCTTTGCCCAGTGATTGTTAATTCATGGAGGTGCTACTCTTTTAAGTGAAAAAAAAAAAAAATCTTAGAAAAGTTGATTTTAAAAAAAGGACCTACCATAGTCTTTAAAACACACCTCTTTTAAGAAGGGGAATGAATTTAATTATTTGAAGTAATAAGAAAAATGCAGCCTCATTACAGCATGCATTTAAACATGACAGAAATCAGAGTCTCTTAATCCTGCCAGATTTATAAAAAATGAAGAGAATCTAATAATTAAGTGGGTGACTGGAGGACAGATGAATCTGGTTTCTTTGCTATTAAAAAAATACACAAACCTCAGGCATGTTAATTTTTGACAAATAAACCATAAAGCGTGACAGAAGATTATCACAGGAGACCTCGGGTTCATTTTGCATGAATTTCCAGATGGAACTCCCTCCACACTCTTCAAAAAGTATTAATTTAGATTAGGACATGAGTGATCATCATTTTAAACTTTTATTCGAGCAAATAGAACCCTGTGTTTTCTATGAAAACTTAAATTGGCATATTTTTATTCATCTGGGGTCTTTCTCTTCCATTTTAAAGTTGATTTTCATTTAGGAAACATGGAAATTCCACTCAAGAGTCTCCACCCACTTCCATTTGGTATACATTTCGGAGTTCTTAAGAAGTAATACCATTTTCAGACTCCCATATTTTATTATTTTGTATATTTGATCCAACAGAGGAGAACATCTGCCTTGTGTTTAAAACTATTCTTGAGTGAAGGGATAAAGATCAGATTATTAACTTTTTCTGATCTTATACCATGTGATAATATGGTTTCTGATCTTACACCAGTAGACATCCTCTGTAATTTAATAGTTTAATTTCAGACTAGAAAATACGATGATACACACTTACTTTCCATATTATCTAATACACACTTGAGAGTAAAATTATCTAGTTAAGTTTCTAATATTGACTTTTTAATATCGAGTTAAAGATAAAAGAATGAAAATGAGCATCATAATATGGTTGATTTTGTCTGAAGCAAGGAAATGTATTTTGGCTTTGCTGACTATAATACTGATTTACAATCCATTTGATTCTAGAGTTGACTTTTTTCCCTTGGCGGTAAGATGGAGGTAATAACGTTGTCCTGCCTTTCCCAGAAGTTGCAGAAGCTTATGCATTATTATCACTTTCATTGGACATACAGAGCCCTGAGTAAATGCCATGAGTGTCTCCTGGTTGCCTAGTTGTTATTGACCAGGTTAAATCTCAGCATATATTTCCACAGGTAGATTACTAGGACAAACTTGCCTGCTGACTTCAGGTCAAAAGACACTTGGGGAGCACTGGTGGGCAGAGCGACCTACTTAGTCGCTGTTGCAGAATTCTGTCTGGAGTGAACTGTAGTTGGTTCCATTATATTGGCCCAGTCCAACTTCAACTAGAATATAAAATGCATCACACCAGGCGACTATAACAGTTAAACAAATAAAGAAATCTGCTCCTCTTCATACAATTATAATAGCCAGGTGGATATGGGAACTTTTCGTTCTTTCTTTGTTGTACATCATGTTAATCTAAATTATTGTGAGTAGTGTTGAAATGTTTTGGTTTGTTTTTGCCAATCTTTTTGTATTCTGTGTTCCCATCAGATGTTTTTCCCTTCTTACTTTTTCATGTAATGTAATGCTGAGATTTCCACCCACAAAGAAAACTTTTTTCAAAAAAGTCTTGTTGCTTTGGCAAGAATATAGTCTTGTCTTCAGATAACATTTTATTGGGAGCTACTGCAGAGAAAGGACAACATTGTTAGTAGGATCCAAATTGCACTCGTGTGATAGCTTTCTTTGCAAAAAAAGGGGGCATTCTCTTAAGCACTGTATACAACATATGTATATATAGTAACTTCTGATGTGCAGTTGTCATGGTAATGAAAATGCAGTGGTCCTTTGTGCTCCATTTCAGTAAATAGACACAGACAACTTAGGGGACTTTATGAGACATAAATTATTTCTGGTCCATGGCTGCACAAGGTACTGAGCACATTCTTGTTTAAATATCTTTCTAGTTGTGTGTTTTCCACAGTAAGCAAATGTAATTTATGCTTCAGAACTAATAAGAACATGTCTCCTCTTGGAATTGTTCAGTCATCTGGAATATGTTCATTGATACCTGAGGGAAAGTAGAGTTAATGAATCACAAAACAAAATCATGATGGGGGAAATTGTGTCCCTCACTCTTTCCAGGGACTAGTTTCTGATAATTTCTATTAAATGGACTGAATAATCCTTTTAAAATCATATCCTTTCTTACTTTTAAAAATTGAAGGTGTTTAATATATAAAGTGCAGGCATGGGTTTTTAAGTCTTTAGTAAATAGCCAAATAAAATAGGACCAACCTGTGTTCATTTAATTGATAGTTGGGTATATTTAGATGCATGTTATTATAATTATTTTCTTCTTAAATCTTGAATATTTTCAATTGTTTAAAAATATATTTAAAGAACTTATGACTTCATTCTCCCCATTCTTCTCTTTGGTATATTGATAAACATCTTATTTTGCTTCTTTTTTTAAAAAAAAACATACTTGATTCAATTGTACTCCGATCATGGTCACAGAAATGACAGGTAAATTTTACTAAAATCTTAACATTGTAGTACTTCTGTGATGTGTCCACTTGAATTTCTCCATTTTGTCTTTGTGGGCCATTCGCATTTCTTGCAGGCAACATCCATGGTAGCCTCTGATTATATTTGAATGTAATTTAGGCTAAAATGTCAGGTTTTTTTTACATGAACATCTAATTGTGATATTTCTCAAATTCAAATGTAATGCTGTTGAATTCCCTGACTCCAACTTACTGTGCTTGTGGTAAATTTGGTCCACTCTTATCTCTCACTTGGTAAATCAATATAATCACAAACTATAAAAAGTCTATAGGTGACACTCCATCTAAGAATGCAGTAGAGTTCTTCATAAACTGTTTTTCCTGTTTTCTCCCTGGCAAAAGTGCGTGTATTTATTCTCACAGTGTTACTTGATTCTGAAGGCACAGTCTTACTTGAAATTGCTAATAAAGTAAAGGCTCTGGAATGCCAGAAATTTCAGAACATTTGCTTTCTGCTGTCACCCGGCCTTAGCAACAGTATTGTCTCTGCTTCTTCATTAGCTTATCTGAGACCCTTGTAAAGACCCTAATTCATAACCACAGTCCAACCCAGAAAGCTACCCATCCTATCACCATTTGGAGATAAAAACTACTCTCTTCAAGACTCCTGACAGCTTTGCTTCTGTGATGAGGCAGACAACTCTGCTCTTTGCATTAAGTTCTATCCGTGTTGCAAAATTTTCGTTCTGCCCCCGCTGTCAGCCAGAGCTGGACTGCATACTCATAAACTCTGCGAGAGGCTTCTGCTGCGACACTTTTTAAAGCCAGGTCGTGTCAGAATATAATAACTCTTAAGAGATTCTGAGCATAAGGTCAGTCACTTTCTTAGTAGTAAAGTTATTTGCCACTTAAGGCTTAAGCCAGCCATGAGCTCACTGATCCCTTCTTCCCCAGGCATAAAGAAGAGCAGAACTGTTCCCTTGAAAATAATAAGTGGGAAGTCTTTAGGTTGCAATGAAAGTCCCCACAAGCTCTTGTCGCGTGCTGGAATTCAGGCCCTTCCAAAGATCATGGCCCCGGTTATGTTTCTAAATAAGAGTGGTTTTCCTCCTCCTTTTCTGTTTTTATTCACTTGAATCTGCTGAGTCTGACCATTGTGATTATCCCTGGTATTCATTTTGTCAAAGTGTATTAGTGAGAGATCAATAATATGGATCAACCCATTCACTTTCTCCTTGTTTGGGCATATTGATTCAGTTTAAATAAAAGTCAACCTGCTGTATAATGTTTGTTTACCCTGGCCCTTCCTGAACATTTTCACGTCCTCACTGACTGTGTTTGTGTCATTTGTTTGACTAAAAATACCCATTTTCCCTCGGGTTCCCGTGTAACAGTACTCCAGGGTTGGCCTAAGCTAATCTCTCACCTTCTCAATAGGACTGATGGCCGCCGCTGGTCCTTGGCTTCTCTGCCCTCCTCTGGCTATGGAACAAACACACCCAGCTCCACGGTTTCTGTAAGTGCCTGACTTTCTTCCTCCCGCCACAGCCACAGGGCTCTTATGCAGGCAGTGTTGCCTCTGGGTAGTTCCTGATAGGAAGAAGATAAATGCTGCATCTCTGCCACTCTGAATAGGTAACATATCAAAAGATGAGCTGACAAACATAAAAAGGACATCCTTTTTGCCACAAGCTTTTAAACTGTGGTGCACAAATTAAGTAAGTCCCAGAATCACAAGTTTGAAAGGAGATCAGGAGCTTTCATTTTAATACCGTTTGGTGCAGTTTGGCGGGGAAACACAATCTGGTTTTATTGCTTTGATTCCATGCCAGTGATATTAGTATCGAAATGCCATTAAACTTTGATGGCCTGGGCCTTTTTTTCCTGTGTAGCTTCTCTGCAGGGTTTTTGGTTTGGTTTGTTTGGTTGTTTGGTTTTTTGTTTGTTTGTTTGTTTTTGGTTTGTTTTTTTCTTCAAAGGGAAAAAGTGGCAAGCCTTTAATTTTTGCCTCCTAGATGAGAACTTACTTTTAAGGAGAGATGAAAAGAACTTAGTATAAGTTCAGATAAATAATGAGACAAGATGAAATCATGAAAATAGGATAGAAGAAGAAGGATATTCTCTTGCCTTAAATTATAACATTTCAATAAGAACCATAGCAATGACTGGAAACGATTCAGTAGATTATATAGGTGCTTTCTCGGTTTAAATTTGTGATGTTGTAGGATACCTGTCTCTGCAGAGCCTTAGAAGCCGGTGGTCTTTGTAGGTATTCGAAAAATAACCTAACGGAGTGGTCTGAACACCCTCGTGCCAGCCAGGGATATGCGTGCACCTGAGGATTTTAGACCCCCCTCTGATTCATTTCTATTTCCATTTTGTCAAAATCTGTGGTTTATTGATTAGGACTATCCATCTATTTTTTTTTCTTCACAGTCCAAAGCACTGTGCCAAGCATATAGCATCAACCACTTAATAACACCTGAACTGAAAAGAAACTGCAATTAAATATATAAGTACTAATTGGTATCATCAATGCCTTATATCATGTGTTTCCAGAATTCTAGATGCAAAGAAATGTGGGGTTTTGGAGCACCTTTACAACTGACTTGTTAAAATCTGTTGGATTATTTTCACCATTTCCTTATAATATTTTATTAAGGAGAGGTAATTTAGTCTCCTATCCGTTATTCGATTTTGTTGTGGTCTATGAGTTTATTGTCCATTTAGATCATTTTTGTGAAACATCCTGACAACCTTGAGTGGTTTCAGTGGCTCATCATTCTCACATCAGAAAAGGATGCTTAAAACCCCTGAATGGCTTCAGTGAATAAAATTGTCAGTGAATAACAGTAAAGTCACCCCTGATTATTGTGTCAGTAACCCTCATTGGTTATTGCCCCATATTTTAGATGTTGAAAACATGAACAACCACAGTGTGAAAATGAGTGCTAAAATTGATTGACCAAAAAGGAAAAAAAAAAAAAGTAATTTTAGAAATTTTAATGTTGCTCTTTCCCAGCCTTTGGGCATCTCCAGTTAGAACCCCACCACCAATAAACAGAATACGTGACCCTTTCCCATACATATTCTCATTTAATCTTCCCCATGCCCCAAATTTATATCATGTCTCTTAACTCCAGATTTTTTTTTTTTAATTTCAACTATATCACTTTGCTTTGCCCTTTAGTAAAGTTTTATTGTAGTTTGGATACAGACATTTCTCTTTTGCAAGAAAAACAGGGGAGAGGGCAGGCTGTTTCTTCTTTCTGTCTCTAACTAGTAAATCATACACCATTTTAAAAGTAGACCTATGAAAAGAAAAAAGGGTGAGCTACACGGAATCAGACCCCATTTGGAGCAAATAATTTTGACAAATACTTTTTTAATAAATACTTATTATGTGCTCGGCACTAGTCCTAGCAACATAACCTATAATGTAGTAGCCGGTGTTGTCTTCTTTTATGGATCAAAATTATCAAGCA
>NW_017731529.1:2656483-2671134 GCF_001890085.2 Hipposideros armiger
CACACACACACACACACACACACACACACACGTGCTGTGTTTCAAACAGCTTCTGACCAGAGGTAACACAGCTTTGCTCTTAATTGTTTATTTTATTGAAGAAGATGGCATCATGTCATTGTTTATATTGTCCTTCAAAATAAATTTTTGCCTTCAGAATTACTCTTTTTGCCAAAAGATATCAGGACCTGCTAAGTTTGTGGAGTGTAGGTGCTGTTGCACAGAAGTTCAGCTATCTTTTCTCCCTATTGGTTGTGAAAAATGATGAGTGAAAATTTGAAAAGCTACTTCTTATTTCTCAGCTTCTTTGTGTTCTTGTCTTGTAAATATTAGGGCAAAAATTGTGCAAAGCTGCTTAGTAGTTGCATTTTCTTCTCTTCTAAAACTAATCTGAAGCACTCTTAGATTCTTATTTTCTGGGTTAACTGTTAGTTGTTTAGCCAATCAAAAATGCATTTTAATTATTTTTTAAATAAAAATATAGAATATATACAAGTGAAATTTAAAATTCTTTGGAAATATAGCTTCAGTTTACAGATAATTGTGTTGTGAGCTGAATTTCAGGACTTCTTATGCTGAAATGTAAAATCAGGTCTGTCTCCTTTGGATATTATAGAAACTGCAAAATTGGCAAGTGTTAAAAATGCTATCTTCTGAAATTGGAAAGATTTGGTGATATGAACTTAATCAGTTCTTCCAGACAATATTTAGTCTTGCAACTTCTTTTAACTTCAAGTTTTGCAGTTGAAATCAATATGTGTAACTTTTCCGAGATAATATTCAGATGATAATTTTCAATTTTAAAATAAGTGATAGGGAATTGCAGCAGTAGGGAGACGTCCCCTCTTGTATTTCTTACTGGATAAATTATTTTCTGCTAAGGGAAGGAATGCAAACAAATATAATAACCTATACATATGAGCTATGACTATAAAATGATATCACTTTAATTAAATAACAAGTAGAAATTTATGCATGCATATAAATACTGTCTTTTGCAGAATGGTCATCTTGAGAGATGAAAATGCTTATTTGAATGATGTCATTCCTCAGAACATTTTTGGGAACAATTCTAATTGCCTTGAGAACTAACAGCACAGTTTTTGTGTAAATCTTCACTCTTTGTAGATTTGATTTATGATATAATCAAAGGTCATATGCAAACTAGTTGGGTGACGAGACTCATTGACACCACACTTAGAGAACATGCTAGATACATAAGGAATGAGAGTCAGTTTGCTGGGAAACTCCCAAACTAATTCTTGAAACTTGTAAAAGTGGCATTCCAGGGATGTTTTGACCAGTGGAGGTATGTTTTCAGTAAGAGCATGAGGTCTTGGGGACAGCAGCTGCGCCCTCTGTTGTGCAGGAAGCTCTCACTGGCTTTCCAAATTCTCCTTTGAGCCCCCAATCGCTGCTGAAACTGAATGTTGCGTTTCTCTATTGTTCAACACCAACTCATGTTTTGGGTACCTTTTGAATCCCCAGGACATTTTGCTGGCCTCCAGTTGTTCCCAGGGCTAGACTCATGCTAGTGTCGCCCTGGTCCCGCTTACACCTTGCTTGTTCAGAGCTGAAAGAGGCTCTCTCCCCAGAGAAGCTCCTTGTCTCCATGCTTCTTTAATACTCTGAAGGTTACTATACTTACTTACACCACTGCATCATTCAGTTTTACATATTCTCCATCAGTACACATGGGGCACATTCCACGTGGAGTTCGGTTACATGGCTATAGATATGGCATAACCACAGTATTTCCCTCTTAGAGTTAACGCATGCTAACATTTTGTTAGTTTTGCTGCAACTATTTTTTATATAAATTTTTATTTTGCTTTGTAAATAAAATGTTAAATATACCACTAAAGCCCCTCCTACCCAACCCCTTCCTTTTACCTCTCTTCTTCCACAGAGGGAACCACTCTCTTGAAGTCCCTTGGTGTCATTCTTATGCAAGTACAGGTCCATAATACCTTATGTGAAACTCTTGAACCTGCTGTGTTTTGCAATTAATGTTCACATTTTAGAAAAGTAACATGAACCCTGTAGGGTACATAGCAGCCCGGCAGCAACTGGACCAGCTGCTCATAATCAAATAGATTTATATTTCTACAGCAACCTGAATCAACATTCGCACTAAGTAGATTAAATACATATTGTAACCAGCTTCCCATCAGGTCAGTTGATGCTTTTCCACCAAAAGAGATTACTGTAAACTTATGAATAAAATTCAGGTTTGGGGGTTTTGAAATCTTAGATACAAAATTGTGGACATTGATTTACCTTTGAGACATAGGTACAGGTTCTTAATTCTGTTTTTCTGTTTGCTAATTTCCTTATTTTTGCTTTTATCATTGCTGCTTTTCTCCTGTTTACATTGTTTTTATTATTCTTTTTCTGATTTCTTGAGTTGACTTAGTTGATGTTTTATTTCTTTTTTCATAGTGAAAGCGGTTAAGGCTGTGCCTGTACTTTCTGAATAGAGTTTTGATTTATCTCATAAGTCTTTCTAGCAGTGTTTTCATTTTTATGGTTTATAAAATAATCTCATTATATTATAAAAATCTCTGTCTCTGTATGTACTTAGTAATGTGTTTTGTAATTTCAAGGTATAAGGCTGTTTTTGAGTTCTAGTCATTAATTTCTAGTGTTACTGCATTTCGGTGCTTCAGTGTTTATGAAGTGTGCTCTTAACCTAATGACTTTTGTTAAATAAAAAATAGCCTACTATAACTGAATTTTCAAATGAGTGGTATCCTTCAAAATATGCTTATTCTAACCATGTTTCCATTACTCAAAAATTTCTCCATCTCTTTTGTTAGAATTGCTTACAGAGTTCATTGCCCAATAAAAACAAAAGTCTCTGCATTGTAGTTATATTTCTCAGATTGATTAAAAGCAGTGTTATTTAACCTTGTCTACCTTACCTGGCTCCAAGTAATGAATGAAAATTTTCAAAAATCAAATCTATACTGAAGGGATTAAAAACACACCACCACTGAAGCTGTTAAAAAATAATGTTAGTCTTAGCCAAAGAACAAAAATCCAATTTTTAAAACAATGGCATTCAGAGAAAAGTATCCTCATCTGTTCTCCTTTTCACCCAGGGCACATATCGATGATAATCGCATCAAAGGATAACATGCATTGTAAAGAGTGATTTCATTACCTTATTTATGGTTACACATTGTACAATTCATTTTATGTTACTTATGTACCTAAAAGTCACAGTGTTTGATTGTGAGCAGCAGTAGAAGTAAATGTACCATACTGAGTTGAGAATCTGTCATTTAATGCACCCAAATTTTTCCTCCAATTGTCACTTTCTTGCTTTGGCTTTGACTGGATCCTATCCAGTTTCAGAGCTTGGGTTTTCTCCAGAGCAGAAACTGTCTTTGAGGAAGTTGTCGTAAGACAAATGAGATGAACTATAGAAGCAATTTTGACCTCCCAGAAAACGTATCTAGGCACCAGTATGTAAACGTATGTAGGCATCAGTTATTGTAATGATAACATGAAAAGGAAACAATATAAAGCAGTGGTATATCAAGTTTTAGTGCTTTGATCTCATTTTCATTTGAAGAATTTTTTTGAGGTAGCCATGTAACTTCACTTTGGTTTGTTTTAGTCATCCTGTTCCTCCCAGGAGAAATTGCATCAGTTACCATACCAACCAACGCCAGATGAATTACACTTCTTATCGAAACATTTTTGTACCACTGAAAGCATTGCCACGGAGAACAGATGCAGGAACACGCCCATGCGCCCCCGTTCCCGAAGTCTGAGGTGTGTAGACCCGATTGAAAAACGTTACTTATTGGATCATCTCTTTTCATCCATTTCAAGGAAGACCTTTGGTCCTCTAATTTATTTATGTGTTAACTGAATTGTGAACTACTATAAATATAGTATGTTTTTATCCATCTACACATGATATTGTTAATTACCATTGAAAGGCATCCGATTATTTTCATTTTAAATTTTCACAAGTTGTTAATTGCTGTAGTAGCAGTAATCACAATGCATTAAAAGGACCACCTATAAAAACTTCTAGCCATTTGGAAATTTCAAGGCAATCTAATTATGGTGCAAGAGCAGTTAATACTTTAAGAGGGAGAAGCTTGCCTGCAAAGGATCCCGATTCACATGTAGAATTTGGATTCCACATTCTATTGTAAAAGCCCAACCAGATCTTTCATTCTTCCTGCTCATCACCAGTCTAACTTTCTCCAAGATTATGAACAAACGGTTAGGAGTATGTCCCTTGAATTTTGTGGCTATCAGATGTAGGTCATTTGACATTGAGTAAGGCCAGTTTTATTTTGACCTTGTTTCAAAAAATAATATACATCACAGTTTGGTTCTTCAGGAAGCAGACTCAAAACCAGAGATGACGGTATTTATTAGGGAATGCGTGGGGTCAATGGCTGTGGAAGGGAGGAGAAGAGCAGGATCAGGCAGAGGGAGAAGTCTGGGCGCCATACAGGCCCAACACTGCAGCTGATCCCACAGGGGATGACGTGACCCTGCGGAGCTGCCCCTTCAGACCAAAGGCTTTCCTTTGTATCTCCGCCTGAGTCACTGGATACAGTACCTTAGGAAGAACGTGGTTTTGGGTGAGGACCCGGGACAGCAGGCCCTTCTCTGCAGGGGGCCAACCCAGTCTATCTCTAGGTCCACCCAGTATGAGATCTTAATGCTACGAAATTGGTGCACTTTGATACATTAATGTTTTATTGTAAAAAATAGTTTGTCAGGTATTCAGTTGAATATCAAAGTTTACTGAGAAGGGTTTTCCCTTTGTACCTTATAGAGTATCCTAAACTGGTAGTGCATATAGCCAAACTCAGTAATTGTAAGATGTGTTAGCTTATTTTGAGATATGGAATAAAAGACCGATTTTGCGAATTCATTTAATGGTATCGTATTTTACCACACAGCTGCTGTTTAGGTTTGATGAAAGGAGATCCTAGGATATCTAGTGCAAGCTATCTCCTCCCAGGAACAGAAACACTCACACCAAAGTTGCACAACTATATACCACTAGGACCTACTACTGAAATAAAGAAAAACTCACAACAGTTTATACCTCTGTTTCATATTATATACAGTGCCTACCTCAGCATCCCAAATTAATAGTTGCTAGGCTAGAAAATGAATTTCAGTGGAGACACCTGTGCCATGGAAGGCTCCTAAACCTCTTCAGTGGGACGTGGCAGAGCGCAGGTGTATGATGAAAGTGTGAAATTATACACTTCCACATGTCCTTGATGTTGTTTTTGTAGCTACCCTCTTTTCTTTTATATTGCAGTTCATTAATTGGTATCCAGAATTAGTACACAAGTGCATGCTACATACAGAATATAATCTCAATTTAAGAATGTTTCCTGAATTGGTTATATACAGTAGCTGTAATTAATTTGTGGTATTATACTTCTTGAGCTTTCTTTTTGAATCCTCTTGAGAGTATCTCTATGTTTACGGGTATGTATGTGTGTGCTAATGACTGATTTTGTAGTTTATTACCTAATATACTCTTTTTTTTTTTTTTTTTACAAAGACCGCATAGTACTATTGATGCAACCGATTGTTTATAAATAAAAGGCTTATTTTCATTTCATGCTGTGGCAAGTTTAAAAGGGTAATTTGCTTTGCTTGCAGCCCTGGACGTTCTCCCGCCTGCTGTGACCATGAAATAATTATGATGAACCATGTCTACAAAGAAAGGTTCCCGAAGGTAATGAGTTGAATTGAAGATGCCTAGCATCGAAACGAACAGGCAACATAGGTTTAGCATCTGTAAGGTGGTTTTAAGGGAAGTAATGGTCTAATCTAGTAATGACTTGCATAAAACAGCACCACGGCCTTCTTAGAAAAATAAAATCACCAAACAGTTTTAAAAACTGCTGAGAGCTCGCTATGCTCCCTGTGCTGAGTGGGCTCCAAGGTGAACCCTGCTGGTTGCATGTACCACCGTGGCGTGGGCCTGGCGAGGCGCTGCTGGGAGAGTCGGCTTGGAAAGGCCCCTGGGCCCTTGCACTCCTTAGGCCCGTGTTCCAGGCCTGCTCCTGTGTCGTCAAGCAGAACCGGTTTTCTTCCTCAGAAGCCTATAGACTAGTAATGTCATCAAAGTCTTTGTTTTTTTTAACCTAATCTTTCTTTTCTATGACTTCCTATCTCTTTAGCAATTATATGTCTAACCCTATCCATTTAGAAGTGAGGGTTCAGTTGCAATGCTCCCTCATTAGACTGGCAAAAGGAAGCTGAGCCAGAGAGGACTTGGTGAAGGGCTGTCACCAGGAGCCCTGGCTTCAGCAAGCCTCTGTCTGATAGTCCCTGTCACCTCATTTTCATGGCTTTTCCACCAAAGTGTTCCTACACATGTAGGAAAAGGCAATCTCTCCATTTGGTTCCTGTTCTCCCCCTTCCCACCCCCCCACCCCCCACACACACATACTTTTGTAGCCCTTGGCAAGAGAACAAAAGGAAATCTTTGGTTTCATAAATCAGGAGTAGAGTACTTATTATTTGTAATGAACCTGATTGATGCCATTGATCAAAGCCATTTCAGCCATTTATCACATGTGACTTGCTCACCAGGGAACCAGATCCTGACTAGACTAGTTAATACTGGTTAGGATTTCAGGGAGGAGCAGGAAGCAGAGGAAATCTCCCTGGTTAGGCAATTAATGTAAACAAGGAGTATTGACTAGGGGATCACAGAGAAGGAAATGAAAGTTGGAAAGAAAATTCAGATTTATGTCACCAAAGGAATCTCCTGGGCTTTCTGCGCATGACGTAGCTTTTTGAGAAAAGGATCAAGGTGGTATAAGATGCGTGTGCCTCATATAAGAAAATATAGCCAAAAGAATAAACACTTGGCCCTCCCTGTGGAACTCGAGCAACAGTCTTGATTTTTGAATACATCGAAACAGAGCTAATTGATATTTTTGACAATCGATCTGAAAGAGCCCAAGATCTGAAATGAAAGCATAAGAACATTTGACAGATATTGAGTTATTTAAAGAGCTTATTACATGGACCATTTTACATGTGATAGGGCATAGCAAAAACGTAATTATCACCCTGGGATATTCAGTTTCCCTTATATATCTGAAATCTTTCTTTCACCTTGTGCTACTTCTTGTTTTTTCCCAAATAGACTTCATTGTTTAGAGCAGTTTTAGGTTCACAGCAAAACTGAGCAGAAAGTACAGAGAGTTCTAACTCTTTCCTGATCCCCCCCCCACACACACACACACACAACTCCCTGCCATCAACACGTGGTCCATTTATTACAGTTGATGAACCTCTGCTGACACGTCATAATCACCCAAAGTCCACAGTTTACATTAGGTTCATTCTCGGTGCTGTACATTCTGTGAGTTTTGACGAACATATAATGATGTGTATCAGATCAGACCATTATAGTATCATACAGAAATGAGGCTTCCTTTAAATATAATTTCTAGAATTCTATTTACTAACTTGTAGAGGTCTCTGAAAATGCGAGCTCAATGTGATGATTGAATTGTCCACATTTATGTTTCCTTGTATTACATCTGTGTGTGCGTGTCTTCTCTAAATAGGCTACAGCTCAGATGGAAGAACGTCTAAAGGAAATTATCACCAGCTACTCTCCCGACCATGTTCTTCCCCTAGCAGATGGAGTGCTGAGTTTCACTCACCATCAGATTATTGAACTGGCTCGAGATTGCTTGGATAAATCCCACCAGGGTCTTATCACCTCACGCTACTTCCTTGAATTACAGCACAAATTAGATAAGTTGCTACAGGAGGTAAGCGCCATGCATCATGTAAAGTTTGCTGATTTGTTTTGCTTTTCCCCTGAAAAAAAGAAAAAAATTTTCTGAGAGCATTTGCTTAACAAGTCTTAACCGTGAGATGGAGTTCATATTCCAGGGAAGCAAAGAAGAAGGAAAAAAAAAAAACCTGGTTGCTACTTGCTGTAAATTGATTCTGGTCATCCTTTATAGTAATAGAAAGTTAATGTACTAACCTTTACAGGAACCCTGGGACCCAACAATCTATGGCTCTAGGATAAATGGATTGTGAGGGATTTTGAAGCAGTGATTTCCCCCCATTTAGCCATAAAGTTATAAATTGCCTGAGTGCACGTGGATTATTTGATGATGCTATCTAGTTCTAATATCTGAAAAAGCTAAATGGAAAATTGCTGGCTTCTTCCAGGCCGGGTGTCCTATTAATTAACCTGTACGTGGTTTGGGTGGTAAATGGCAACTTATATTTTCATTAGTGTCAGTTATGCTTCTAACAAAATAACCAATTTCCGAAATGACAGATAAACAGGACCTGTGTAAGTCCAACCCTTGCATGTCTAGCTCCTGATAATACCCGGGACAGGAAGGGAGTGTGTGTGGCGGAATGGAATTAGTACATAACATTGCTATTCTAACTGAAATTGATCAGCCACAGCCTACAAGTAAAACCTATTTAACCTATATATTTAGGTATATTGCATTTCCGTATCTCATAGGGAATAAATTATGCCCATGTAAGCATAATCAAAGATTGTTTTTCCTAAGCATGAATATGTAAATAATTGCATGGAACTGAAGGAAAATATTAGTGCCCTCGTTTTCTAGAAATCCATCTGCCTTTGCCTTTCACATATTCACTTGTGGCGAGATAAGAAGATCCCTCTCTGAGTAGCAGCCATTATTTTTCTTCCCTTGCCCGTCCAAGCTTCCCAACTGAGTTTTCTATACTCTGTTCCCATTTCTCACATTTCAGCCGATTGTAGTCCACTGAGGCAGTGTTTCTCAGGCTGTCTTTGGGGATGAACACATTGTTTTTGGTGTGTGTTGTTAATTTCCAATTTGACATGGACCAATTCTCCTATAAATTAAAATGAAAATTAATTTACAGGAAAATGGTGATGCACTTGGGTGTTCCAGCAGTGTAGAATTGCTGTAAGAGTTGCTAAATGCTTATTCTCAATACGGTGCTTATTCATCATAGACCTATAACAGTTCATGGACTGTTACCAGCCTCAGGCCACAGTTTGAGTAGCACTGCACTAGAACATAATGTCTGTATGGGCAGGGATATTGTCTGAGTTCACCCTAGGATAAAGTGTGACACATAGAAGTACTCAATAAATATGTGTTGCATAAATGACTTCCAATCCCCTTTCACTAAACCCACCGATAGGAGTTCAACTCCTCTCTTCTATTCTATAAGCACTGCCTAGCTCCAGCCCTCATCCTCACTGGCCTGCCTCCCTTCTATTCCTGACCCTTCAAATTCATACATTTGTGCAGCTGCTTGAACATCCTTCAGTGGATCCATTCTTCCCTACAGTAAAAACCATAACGTGGCCTGTGGTCGTACCATCCGTCTCAATGTATGTAGTCACAATGCATTGTAATGATCTGTTTCAGGGCCTCCTTTCACCAGCATGCACTAGACTCTTTGAGGGACAAGGATTACCTCCAAATCATCTCTAACTCTCTGAGGCGTCACTCTGTGCCTGGAATTTATTTGGCTCCTTGGTAACTGGGAGGGAGGCAGGGTGGGAGAAAGAAGAGGCACATATATACATGTCAAAATAATTGATCTGTTATGATTTGTCATCAACTATCTAATTCTGCTATTCCTTTTCATTAAATCAACTTCTGGAAAATGCAGGAAACGCTGTGCATATTACTTCTTATGAGAATACCTTGAAAATTATATTTGTTAAATGGTGCACTTTTTAAACAGAAGAGACAGATAAGAGAGGAACTCTGTAGTCAGCCTCTGTGAGATGCTCTTTTCTTAATTACACAGTTCTGTCCCAGGATATTACCATAATTACCAGTTTAATCCTGTGTTTTTCATTCCTTCATAGGCATTCCCTGAGAAGGATACAATAGGTATCTAAAGCTATTTACACTGAAATCTCTCACTTAATTTTGTTTCTGTATGTTAGAGTTGGCAGATTGTTTCATGACAATTCAAAGAAAAAAATCTTAGGGTTTCAAAAGTCATCTGAATGGGCTATATAATCAGTAAAAACTGTTGATTTTTAGAAAAATTGCTCTTTTGGGCAGAGAAGCACATATACTTGTGGCATAAATGGCATTGTTAGGTATGAATAAGAATGTTTTCTTGTTTATCTTCACAAATAAACATTTCCTTCAGTGCTTTTGTAAAAATGAAAACTATCTTCAGAGTCATGTTTACAATGTCCTTCCAGAGTTTAGAGCAAAATGGTGACAGGAGAACGTGCCTCTTTTGGATGGAGCCAAATTGTGGGAACTCGCTTTGCTCTCCCCATGACGCGGTGTCGTCAGTTCCCAGCTGTGACATTGTGCTCCTGCCTGGCCTGTCTCCCAGTCACTTTTCCCATTGTCAGTCTTTTCCATACCCAGGTCTCTCTGAGGTCTAGACAGCTTGATTTAACTGATGCCTTTTAAAGTCCTAATGTCCAGGTCAATTCCAGATGAATGCTTTTATGTCTCCATTCTTTGTGTCACTTAGGTGTATTTAGCCAAAGAAAATAAAATTCACAGGAAGCTATAACCTACCCTCAATTCAGGGTCTCAGTATTTTGTGCAGTGGCCAACACTTAAAATGCAAGCACAGGGTATCCATGAGTGCTGGGGCTGCTTGTTGGCAGCCAGGAAATTACTCTTCTTCTCATGCCGTGTGGGTGGTTTTGTTTGGTGATGTTTCAACAAAGCTCCTGCCACCTACCCAACAATGTTAGTAGGTAAAATCTCTTTTGAGTTAATATAACCCATTGTTTTGGCCTTAGTTACTGCTGATAATTCCTAGAACTTAGAAGTAGGAATGAACTGAGTAGTTTTAAAAATGGAATTTGTATAATGTAAACTGTTTTTTTAATTTTTTAAGATACAAAGTTCTTGTTTCCCTGTGAAGTGACCACCAAAGCATGTTCAGGCTTTTTAGATTTCCTTTATTTACATTTCTGAATTTATAAAGCTATAATTATTATAGTAAGAGGAAATTGTCAATTAAGAAATTAGGTGGGGTTTTTCTTGTTTGCTACATCTTTAAAGTTTTCTGTTTACTTAAAGTTTTATTGGGGAATCGGGGAAGGGAACAGTGTTGGGGAATTGGGGAAGGGGAACATTGTGTTTTTCCAGGACCTATTAGCTCCAAGTCAAGTTGTTGTCCTTCAATCTTAGTTGTGGAGGGCGCAAGCTCAGCTCCAAGTCCAGTTGCCACTTTCAATCTAGTTGCGGGGCGGGGGGTGAGGGGGACATAGCCCACCACCTCATGCAGGGGTCTAATCAGCAACCTTGTTGTTAAGAGCACCAGCTGAGCCATCCAGTCACCCATTGGCAACTCAGTGGCAGCTCAGCTCGGGCACAGCTCACTGGCCCATGTGGGAATCAAACTGGCAACCCTGTTGCTCAGAGCTCGTGCTCTAACCAACTGAGCCACCTGGCCAGCCCCTCTGTTTAGTTTTGATTAAAGATAAATCATAAAGAAGACATACAATGTGTGATCAAACAATATGGTGTATGTTTAAATTAAAAAAAATATTACAGTAGAAGACACATTGCCATTAATCCCCCTCAAAACATTCCCTTTCACTTAGAACACACTTATCCCATCGTTCTTGCCATTTTCTGAAGCTGTTCTGGAAGTCCTTTTTTGTGAGTGTCTTTAGTTGCATTGTCATGGCTGCCTCGATGTCCTGAATCATTTTGACTTTGGGGAAGAGCCAGAAGTCATACAGTGGCAGATTCGGTGGATAGGTGGATGAGGACACACAGTAATGTTTTTATTTGACAGAAATTGCCATATACCAGAAGTGATGAGTGACACAGAGTATTGTCATGATGGAAGATGATTTACGGTACACTTTTTTTTTTTAAGATTTTTTTATTGGGGAATTGGGGGAGGGGAACAGCATTGGGGAATTGGGGAAGGGGAACAGACAAGTTGCTGTCCTTTTGTTCTTCAGTTTAGTTGTGGAGGACATTGCTTCACTGGCCCATGTTGATATTATCATTGCGCTCTTCCTGGGAGAGGCAGTCACTCGCCGGCCATTAAACGGCGGCTCACGGCAGCTCACGAAAGCTTACACCAGCTGCTGGCCAGCCCCACTGCAGCCTACGCCATCTCCGGCGACTCACAGCAGCCCAGCTCCAGGTCGAGCTGTTGTTCACCATCTTAGCTATAGAGGGCGCAGCATCGCTGGCCCTCATGTGGGATCCAAACCAGGGCCCTGCTGCTTAGAGCTGGCGTCCCAAGCCAACTCTTAACCATGGCACACTTTAAAATACACCTTTCCTCAACCGTAGCTCACGCCAGACTGATTGCACCAAACAAGTTGAAACTTGTCACATACTGCTACTAAGGTTTGACATGCTGCTGCCCATATTGAAGATATCTGCTTTTCCTTTGGATGACACTTGGCAGTAGCATTCACTGTAGTTTTGATCACAATGGAAAGGCTCCATGTCACACATCGCTTCTGGTACAGTAATTTCTGTCAAATAAAAACATTACGGTGTGTCCTCATCCACCTTATTCACTGGATCTGGCACTGTGTGACTTCTGGCTCTTCCCCAAAGTCAAACTTACTATGAAAGGTAAACATTTTGAGTTGATTCAGGACATGGAAGCAGCCAAGACAGCGCAACTAGAAACATGAAAGAGGACTTCCGGAGCTGCTTCAGAAAGTGGCAAGAATGATGGAATAAGTGTGTTCAAACTGAGGGGGAATATTTCACAGGGGTAATGGCAATGTGTCTTTTCATGTAATACATTTTTAACAATTTTAACATTCACCGTATTTTTTTTATCACACCTCATATACTTATTTCTTGCCATTCATTGTATCTTCCAAAATGTTTTTGCTGAAAACAAAAATTGAAAAGGAAACTTAAAGACAGTTTAAATATTATGTATATCTCCTTATGTACTGTGTTTCCCCAAAAATAAGATCTAACTGGAAAATAAGCCCTAGCATGATTTTTCAGGATACTCATAATATAAGCCCTACCCCAAACATAAGCCCCAGTTAAGATTGTCAGCCAGACATAGCTGTTTGAATAAATGTAGTTTTTGTACATGAATAAATGTAGCTTGACAGAGCAAAAATTAATATAAGACCCGGTCTTATTTTGGGGAAAACATGGTATGTCCTAGCATTCTTACTGGTTACTAGTACCTATAGTTCTAGTTACTAGTTGGTTTGCTTTGAACACATTGTGTTTTAAAATTATTCACCAATGGTCATTTTTCCTGCTTTTGTCTTTCAAATGTTAGCTGGTTTGCTTTTAATGGTATATGATTTTTGTACCTAATTTTTAGAAAGTTGCTTTTGATTTGGTGGCTTAAATTCAGTAGTTATACTACTGTTAAATATAATCGTGTTTCATAGATTTGGTCTGCTCTTTGGTTCTTTCCATGAGAGGACTGGCCCTTGTCAGAATAAAGCACCTTCCAGAATGATTTTAAATGTTTATTATTGTGTCTGTGAAATTATATTCTGTATCACCTTGACTTTTTCTAATCCTTAAAGGAAAGTAAATGATAATAATTTAAAAATTAAGAAGGCCTAAAAGTGAGCATGCATAGAAGATTACACTTAAACTTTTAAAACTGGTTTTATATCTGCTTTGATACAGATTTACCTCATTTCTTCAAGAAAATGTCATTGAAAATTAAAATGACTGAATAAACTGGGTTTTGATCTCAGGATATTGGTTGTGCTTCTTCGATTTCACATGTAGGCAATATGTAAAATACAGCTTTAAAAGATTTTAATTCAGTTAAATTTCATTGAGTTGAGTGCCAATGTATTATTTATTCAGCATGTCAAATGGAAATCATACGTGTGTATTCAAGTATAAACATTATCCTCCTAACATTTGAAATAAGTAATGCGCACTTTTTTACATATAATGAAATAATTAATTTGTAGGCTAAATGTATTGTATATGTAAAATATATTTCATGAATGTGTTAAATACCCAGGATATCAAAAGAAGTAGCCATTTCATACATTTAAGATGTTACATCTGGAAAATCAAGGTTCTGCAGCAGTTGCCCGCTCTATTTGTACCATGTGTCATTTGTACCATCCTTAATGTGTCATAAGCTTTTAATGTCTCCTTCATTCATGGCTCACACTAGGAGCCCTACCATTTGATTTTTTAACACAGAGAATAAATCAAAGTTTTGCAGTTAAAATTTAGCTAATAGAACCATTTTGTAGAGACACACATTAAATGGTGTCCATTTATGTAGCGATAACGTCCACTTATCAATCTTTTAAAAGTATTTTCGAAATCACTTAATGTTAGAATATTTGCAGCTAATCTAATTAGCATGCTTTGCTGATTTTCTTTTATGTATAATGGAACAACTCTGTTTCATCATTCTTTCCATTGCTTTTTCGTAGGCTCATGACCGTTCAGAAAGTGGAGAATTGGCATTTATTAAACAACTGGTCAGAAAGATCCTAATTGTTATTGCCCGCCCTGCTCGGTTGTTAGAGTGCCTGGTAAGTCACCCCTGGATGTGACTCCATTCTTTATTGTTAACTGTGGGAAAGCCTGGACCATCAGAAAGCTCCAGTTTCGTTTGGCTTCAAAGACCAGAGCTAGACAGAGTCAACAGGAATTACAATTGTGGATGTTTATGAT
>NW_017731529.1:2677534-2679571 GCF_001890085.2 Hipposideros armiger
GGGAAGAGCCTGAAGTTAAAAGGGCACTAGCAAGTGCTAATGGTGGTGGTAACCCAAGTCTGTCCATCTCCAAACCCCTCTTAACCACTACTGTTAATTCCTTCCTGACAAACTGCAGATTCTTAGTGCACTAGGTGGGCTATGCCTTAGGGGATGTGAAGCAACAGAAGAAGAAATGGTCACTGCAACTTGAGAATCACCTCTGAGCCGTAGTCAGTGCTTCTCTAATGCCTGCCAGATATCCAAGACTTGCCCGTCTTGGATATCTCATTACAAGCACAGTTGTTGACCCCCAAATCAAATCATTTCCAAGCTGTGGTGATTGGGTTAGCCAGTCCATCCTGCTATTTGGAGCAGAGGCGCAGCCCTAAAGTACCCGTGTCTAGGTGTTCATAAGCAATGGGGTTCCAGGGAAGGACATGGAATGAACAATTTCCAAATGTCAGTTGCTGGGTCTTGCCATTTTGAATTTAAGATTTTCTCATGGGTTTCTTGGAGCATAGAGTAAACTTTTTTAATATTGGAAAAATTATTTTTCTATCATTGTAGCATGGTGCTTTTGTCTAATTGCCATTGCCCTATTTTTTCTTAAATATTGCTTCTTTTTAAAACTTAGAAATGGCTCAGTTGGGAAACTATGACAGTGGGACAGCAGAAACACCAGAAACAGATGAATCAGTGAGTGTAAGTATCTTTCTTGATGAAATATGATGTTTGTTTTTCTGTTTACAGCATCTGGAGATTTTGGCTGTGCTAATTACTTTATTTGTTTGGCAAATATTTATTGTGCTTCTGTGTGTAAGGCACTAGGCATATGATTTTAGCCCCTCCCTTCAAAGAGAAAGGCTGTTTGCTTCCAGCGAAGTGATGAATTCATTACTGGGAGACAATAAAATAAAAAGAATTAAAATGATACACTTGAGTAAGATTTATGAAGAAAAAGGACCATGTTCTAATAGAAAATAACATGAAGGGATTTACCTTAGTCTTGCCAGTCCAAAAAGATCCCCCAAAGAAATGACACTTGAGTTGAGATGTGAGATGTTACTAGGATGAGAAAGGGCAGAAGGAACATTCCAGGCCAAGGGAACATCATGGGCCAAGACTGTGACACAAGGGAGCAGAGTGCATCTGAGGACCAAGAGCAAGGCAGACAGTCTAGACTGCAGAGCGTGGGTAAAAACTGGACACAGAGGTCCTTGTTCATCTTTGTCAATTTTTTTCTTTCGAAAAGCAATGGGAAGCTATTGAACTTTGGAAGAAATGATTTGGTATGTGGGGTGGAAGGGAGTGGACAGGGAGATGACCCAATCTGAGTTATAGCTTGAGAAATATCATATTGATTACAGTGTGGAAAGTAGATGGGGTAGGGGGAGCAGGCAGAGGTGACCATGGGGAAGCCAGCACAGGTGAGAGGTCCTGGGTGCTGTTGTCATCCTCCTTAATTATGAACACCAGAAGAGAAATCAAGATAGAGCAAGTTGCCAGTGATCAGGAAAGAGGTGCAGGTGTGTAGCTTGGGGGCTAAGAGCCCAGGCTCTGGAGTCAGATTGCCTAGATTTGAAACCTGACTCTACCTCTTACTAACTGTGGGATCTCTCCGTGCCTCAGCCTTTTTATGTGTAGAATAGATCTAAAAGATTCAATGAGTTAGTTTGTGTAAAATGGCTATGACAGCACCACATAGTAAATGTTAAATAAATGATTGTTGGTTTTATTTATTTTGTTATCGTAACTGTCTTAATTTTGAATGTGTTGAGATTGAAGTTCCTTTGAGACATGTTCCTTTGAGAAGAGCCATCAAACTAGCAGCTGTATTTAAGGTGTGGTGTCTTCTGGCACTTGGAGGGGGAGTTTTAGGTGAAGGTCTAAATGACTTAGGAGTCATCCATTGGCATACATGAGGTCACTCTTGGGTAGGGAAGAAAGAGTTAATGAGACAAGTTGGTCCCAGCCTTGAATTATATTTTTTGAGATGGGCCATTGGCGAGTGATAACTAGATCCAGGTCCTATGGCTAGAGGTCAAGGGGAAATAG
>NW_017731529.1:2681906-2683424 GCF_001890085.2 Hipposideros armiger
TTCTTCCTTCATTAGCAAAAAGGCTGGACTCTGATTTATGGGTTCGAACTCTGCTCTATTTTATTGGCGGTGGAATTCTGGAATCAGAGTCTCTGTGAAACACCACTTTTATAAAATGTGGACATATATCTTAGTGGTATTTGGAGTTCTAATTGGTTGAGTAAACTCATTTGTAGTGCAGTTAAACCACTGTATAGTAGATGAGGTATATCACACTTTGGGGAATGGTTGGAAATATACAAGAAGTTAAACAAGCTGTGAATCAGTAAACACCCACGGAAGCAGGCCAAGTTATTAATGGGTTCACAAACTGCCTTGTAGGAGCCTCAGCCAATCAACCAAGTCATTTTTTTTCTCTTTTGCTCTTCTCAGATTTAATCTGTCATTACATTTTTGACCAATTTCCTTTATATATGAATTTTTTCTAATTCAAATTTGAATGGAGCTACACCCATTGGTCCACCCAGCTAAGATGCTGATTCCAGGCTTAGGTGAGCTGACGGAACAAAAGGATCCCTCTATGGGTAGATGCACTGGAGCTGTTAGAGGCTTTCTTAGGCATCCCTGGAACAGTACACCGCTCACATCAGTGACTCGGAGTGACACTGATTCCATGACTTCTTGAAAATTGGTTATGTTAGGAACTAACCTTCTCATTAACAAGAGCTTATTACCTGTCATGCTAAATAAAATACGTCGTGGCTTCTCAACACCCGGCTTAGTGACGATTCATGTTATAAAGCCAATTTGCTAATTTGATAAGCATCTGATTTCCTTCTCTGTTTAACATGTTTCAGATCCCTGACTGGAAGTTAAATATCCCATCATGCCAACTCAGCACTTGGTAGAAAGCTAACGCTTAGTGTGCCAGACATTGTACTAGTTCCTTTATCTATGCCTCTCCTCACAAGAGCCCTGTGTGGTAGTTGATATTGTTTTCACTTCGATGTGGAGAAAGAGGCATGGTCACAGGTCCTGATTCCAAGCAGAGCTCTTTTCCGGCTCTGAGTATTCTTTTGTTATAACTTTTGTTATAACTGGCAATTTAATTGGGATATAGAGGTCTTTCTTCAGTTGAGCATGTTCACCTGGATTTTTAAATTACAACTTGGGATGGTTTTAAACTGAAAGAATAAAACTGACTTAAAATTCTAAAAAGGTAAAAATAAATAAATAAATGAATAAATAAATAAACAAATTAACTAACTAAAAAACTAAATTTGAAAGGCACAGCATTGCTATCCCACTTCGCTTTACTTTCTCATCTTGATGCCAGTTGTTCTCTGTTAGCCTGGAAAGGATGGGAGTCAGTTACCTGACAGACTCGTGTGCCAGTTGACATGTGCCCCATCTCCCACACATTCTCTCCCTGTAGCCTTGCCGCTCAGCTGTCCCCTAACACATGCATCTCATTCCCACATGCAGATTTGCTTGCACAGTTTCATGTATCAGGCTCTCAGATTCATGCATAATTTTATACGCATTAGACATTCACACTCCCGATAGGACCAATTCATT
>NW_017731529.1:2685749-2690320 GCF_001890085.2 Hipposideros armiger
GATTAAACTGAGATTCGATATACTCAACATTTATGTAAGTGGACCACCCTCATATACTGGTTCAGCAGGAGTACAGGGGGTCTTAGTACCCTATATTCATTTTTCAAAGACAATGAATATAACTAGTGGAAAATGCATCTCAGATCAGATAGCCCCTTGATTTAGGAGGCAGACTATTGGATATACTTTACTGTGATGGATTACTTTTGAAGTAAATTACTACCTGTTTGATCATTGCTTTTGTTGAAGGGCAGCCTCAGGTAACCTATTACACACTTCTAATGACTGGGAGCTCTTTAGGTCAATGATTACTTATCTGAGCATTGCCTAACCTGAGAGTTCAAGCCTGTTCTCCCACAATAATGACAAGTGAGGAGTAACTAATGAGCAAAGGAGCCAATCCAAGACATTTTCCTTGTTGCCCATCGTTTCCAGGTGGGGTTTTAAGATTCCTCCTCCTAATTACTTCTTCTCCCCACATCTTTCAAAGATTCGGGTCATCCATTTTCTCCGAACCAGCCAGAATTGGTTGGGTAGAGTATTTGGGTGAGGCTTTTGGCTGAGATTCCATGCAGCCTGCTCATTTTACAACAGAGCTGCCTGACATCTGGGCTGTGGGTCGGATGGAGCAGTGTATCATTTGCCCACTTTTATGTTGGGAAATGCATTTCCTGTTGAAGCAGGCATAGGTGTGACTCATGCTGAGGTCTGTAGTGAGGAAATAACTCCCCTCTTTGTTGCAGGATAATCTCACATGACCTATTTGCCTCTTCTCATTTATCTGGAAATTTCATGGGAAGTAAATTACTCTCAAGTTGGAAGCCAACTACTCTAAGAAGCTATGGTGCTTTTGCAGATCCTTAGGATATCATATAGAAAATAATTGTTTTAGTCAGTTGAGAAAAAAATGCCTAACATATAGCTCATGCTAGGAAGGTTCTTGCTCTCATGATTGTATGTACTTTTGTTCATTCTTTCCTGTTNCTTAAAAGGCACAATTAAAAATTGGTATCTGTGTCTTTTCATTAAGATAGATATCTTAAGTGCAGGATAGTACCTTCAAAGTTGCATGATAAGGAAACTGGAAATGGTCATTTTGTTTGGGTTACCCAGTCCATAAATGCATTGCCTTAGACAATGAATAGATGTTGAATATGAAGTGGGCATTATATATACTTTTGAAGCCATTTGCTTCCTTTCTGCATAAATAACCTACCACCATGTGTATCCAGCGATTTTATTGTGACTGGGACTCATGTAATAAAACTTGAGACAGTTTTGCCCCAAAGAAGTATCCATGTATGTTTGTCTCCTGCTAGGAATTTGATCCTGAAGAATTTTACTACCTACTGGAAGCAGCTGAGGGCCATGCGAAGGAAGGACAGGGTATTAAAACTGACATCCCCAGGTACATCATTAGCCAGCTGGGGCTCAATAAGGACCCTTTGGAAGGTGAGTCACTGTGGTTGCGCTGACCTTTCACTTGCTTATGTACCGTGACCTCATAGACTAACTCAGTGACAATTTTTTTTTTTCCTCATGTTTTGGCTCAGTCTGTTGAAAAGTCCAAATTTGTGGGGGTTCGGGGGGAGAGAACAACTGTGATTCAAAGGAAATTGCTCTAAGTTGAGTCCTGGGAAGCAAGTGAATATGACCCACTTGGCGTTTACCTAGAGAATGGGGACCACCTTGAAATCCTAGCAGCCTGACAGCCTGACAATGCCAGTGCCCTGGAAGGGTTTAGATTTCAATCTTCTGAGTAGTTTTTCTCGTGCAAAGCTCAGTTGGGTTCTTCTCAAGGGTACTTTTCATTTTGAAAATGTTACTAAAGCAATTAATTATAATACATTTAAAATTGACATTTAATTTAAAGTAATGTAGAAGTAAAGTAACTGATGGTAGCTTATTTTAAATCAGGTACAGTGCTGGTACATACATTTTTGTTTACTTGTTCCAAAAAAGTCTGAATATAGTAATATAGAAGAGAGCCTGTGGGGGGGAGGGGGGAGGGAATGTTTCTTAAAGCTTATATAAGGATTTATGGTTGACTCAAATGAAAAAAATAAATAGGTCCAATGCTATTAAATACAAAGAAGAGAAAGCACCCTCTTAGTGATTTGTTAAAAATCCAGTATTGGGAAACCACTCCCTCCTACACCTTTTTCTGTTCATTATTTGGGATTGTCCTTTAAAACGTTTAGGTTATGTACTGTCTAAAAAGACTCGAAAACCAATTGTAGACTCCTTCATTCAAAATTGTCTTCCGGGTTCATTACATTGAATTTGCAAACAGTGTTTGTCTTGCTCACATTGTTTGCAATGATGGTAACTGTTGGCACAAACATGTTTCCATCTAAAGCCAGGGAACCTGCTGCTCCATGCTTGCTCTCCTGTTTCCCCCTGCTTTGTTTGCACTTACAGCCATTGCATCTTTGCTTCCAGGGAAATGATGCATGCATTACTGGGAGATAATGCCAGATAAATTTATACTGTACTGAAAGCAGTACCACAACAGATTCAGCACTTATCAGAGACTGGTGGCTGCTTTTGTGAAAAGTTCCCCGGGGAGAGATTTTCCCCCATGGCTTTTAAATTACCATCTTTACCTTTTTGAATCATGAGTCTTCAGAAATGGTTTAAATCAATGAAATAAAAAGGGCAGATGTTTAATGGTATTTAGATGAGTTTTAAAAATCTCCTCAGGCATTACAAAATGATGCCTTAGGTTCCTGCTTCAAAAGCTGACTCTTGGTTCCATTCCATTACTACCCACTGCTTACAAATAATATGTATTTCCCAGATAATAGTTATTTAGCAGAAATTCTATTTAAAACAGAACCATTTCTTAATTTGTTTTTTTATGAAAATAATTGGAGTGGGGGAGGCTGTCAAAGTGTATTAGAGTGACTCTTCACGCTAGTATATTTAAGGCTGTGTCAGCCCTTGAATTGGAGTCTGAGTGAGCTCCTCACAGTTTTCTTACCTGGCAGTGAATATCACTGCAGGCTGACCTTTGGGTAGGCAAATAATCTGAAGCCCATTCATATACCTTCATAGAGTCTTTAAAAAAAGTAATAGTCATCTTTGACAAGTTTCGAGTTTAGTAACACAAATTGATCACCAGGAGTTGTGTTTTTAACTCGACAATTAATTTTCTTTATTCAGATATTTTAATATTCTTGTTACCACTTAAACTGTGATTATGACAAGCTCTGATCTATATTTGTTTGCTCTTCTTGTCTACATCTATATGAACGTACTAAATAAAGCTTGACCTTTGAAGGTTAGGAGTGAGGGTCTGGAGTGAGGCCGCCCAGGCCTGCACCCTGGCGGCCAGCACTGCAGTCTGTGTGACCTTGATCATGCTGTTGATGAGCCTCTCTGTGCCTCAGTGTTATTTCCGTATAAATAGGGTAACAGTACCAATTCACAGAGTTGTGTTCAGAGTTACATCAGTTCATCTCGGTACCCAAGATGTAGTAATGTTTAATAAATGTTAGCTGCTGTTACCATTTTCTTTAAACAATATTAAAATTTCTCCTTTCCTTAAAAGCCCCTCCAGTTGAAGACATTTTAGTTCACCTCTAGTTCATAAGTCTGAAGAGCTAGTTACATAGGATGTTGACAGCATTTGAATGACACCAAGAAAGCATACACTTTGTACTGAGCTCATTTTTTTTTTTTTNCCGTAGTTTTTATTTATCGTCCTAGTGTACCTTTTGAATTATGCACCACATGCATGTAGTTCCTGCACTTTTCACTTTGGGGGAAAATACCACTTCGCATTAAAACTCGTTTTTTCTCTGGACAGCCACAGGTAGGCTCAGAGAAGCTTGCCTTCAAAGAGGCAATGAAGTTTTTACCTTAATCACCCCTAATCAGAAGAGAAACAGTAACAGCATGACCCCTCAAAGACAGAAACAAGTGAACTTAGAAGTAGATTTGAAAATGTTGCTGCTGTCAGCACTGCCTAAAGCTCAGAGGAAGCTGGAGTTTCTGAGTCGTAGGGGCTGTGTTTTCCAGCCAGTGGTCTCGTGCCTGAAGTTCCCGGCTTGCCCTGTCATTGGAGCTTTCTGTAAAGGGGCACGGGGTGCACACCTTGGCATGGCTTTACTCCATTTGCAGCAAGTTTTTTTATATGACCTTTAGAAACCTTTGGGTAATTGTCAGATGAAATCCTAAGATTCCCAAGTTTCCTATTTGGGCCATTGATAAAAATAGGAAAAATTCTCGGTGGTGGAATCTAAGAAGTATAACTGAAAATAGCAACTGTGCTTTAAATCTGCAAGCATCATTGTTTACAATGTGTAAATCCACACATCCATCTAGAGTGATGTGAGCCTAAAGATTTTCCCAACATGCTAGAAGCAACAGACACCAATGAAAGTAAAATACATGAGAAAAATGTGCTACTGATTTTTTAAAAATAGAGGTAATTGGAAGCACTAATTTTATGTTTCCTTTCTTAGTCTTCACATTATATGAATGTTAAGGACTTAATTTTAGAGTGTACTGGTAAAAAGTGATAATTTTGACCTTTTCCTTTCTAATATTTTTGTACACCTCTGTGC
>NW_017731529.1:2691384-2736318 GCF_001890085.2 Hipposideros armiger
AAATTGATCAGCAAGGGCGAAAACAATGTTTAAAGCATCTAATTTAAGCTCTTGTAATTGTTTGAACAGAATCCCAAAACTATAAATTGGAAGAAACACTAACTATCATTTAATTCAACCTTTTTATTTTTTCAGATTAGTGAACTGAAACCCAAGGAGGGGCGAGATTTACTAGATATAAGACAAAAACACAGCTTGCCTGGTTTCTACCCATCATTCTTTTCACCACATCAACACTTTCTTTTATTAAACTTTGTTGTGGTTATTTTCACAATAACTAACATTTTTCATGTGTTTATTATGTGTTGGTAATATTTTAAGATCATTACATAAATCACCTCATTGAATCGTCACAATAATTCTAAATTGGATGACACTATTACTATCCTGTTGTGATGGATGAAGGAAGCAAGACAAGTTTCACTAAGGCCTCCTCCCCATGACAGTCAGTGTTAGGGATGTGAACCCAGGCACCCTGATCCCATGTTTTATACTGGTGTATTTTAAATTGTCACCATATTCCTAAAATTATCCTAGCAGGTTTTCAAATTTCAGTCCTACTTCAGAGCCAAACCTGCTCTCCTGTTGCTCCTTAAATAAAAATCTGTATTTTCTCTACACCGTATCTTAGTTTGAAACATGATTACTTAACACACAGTCTCCACTTACAAATAGATGCTGTGTCTGTGGGTAAAGGCCATTCTGCTTTGAAATTCTGTAGTCTAAACTGATGGTCTGCTTCAATCCTAGCTGATACTCTACCTGCTACATCTTTTGCTTGTGTTTTATAGGGGGCGACTGTGCTACCTTAATGAAGAACATGGGTCCTCTCCCTGTTGACATGGCCAGGATGTACTTTGCCGAGACGGTCCTGGCCTTGGAATATCTGCATAATTATGGAATTGTACACAGGGATTTGAAACCAGACAAGTATGTACAGTGATCAAACATGTCTTTTTTCTTTACACAATACAAAAGTTTTTTTGGTCTAAAAAACATTTTTTTTTTTATGTTGCTTTGCACATTTTAGAATTCTCTCATGATATGCCCAAATGAGTTATTTTAACAGTATGGTACTTTTTATATAACCCTGTAGAGGCTGTGATGCTTCTAGTAGTAGTTTGCAAGAAACAAAAGAATGATTATAAAGCTGGGTTTAGTTAATATTTTTAAAGCTTTATTATCTAAACTTTTGAATAGCTACATAAATTGCTGCTAGCTATTTCCTGTATAGTTTCTGCATTTGGTATCATACTTAGATAATCCTCCCCTACTCCAAAATGATATTCTTGATATTATATTCTATTTTACTCATAATTTAATTTTAAAAATCTCCTCTATCTAGAGTTCATTATGGTGTCTGATCTGAGATACAGATAGACTCTTTTTTCCCTAAATGACTAGCTATTCATCTTGACACCATTTATTAAATATTTCATGCTTTCTCCACGTATTTGAAAAACCTCTAAAAGGATCACATGTTAATATGTAAAGCTTTCTTATGTGTGCTGAAAATTGTATGATCATTTAACTCATGCCCATTCCAGAAAATTTGGGAAGTGCAGAAAAACATTTTTCTGTAAATGTTTTTGGTAATCCACAACATTACCAAACAAAGACAACTATTAGAATTTTAACACATTTCATCTCAGCCTTTTTTCCCACCTCCTCTATTCCTTTAATTTTTTTAATTAATTAAAAATTTGGTTTTCTCCCTAAAATGGAAAAAAAAATTAAATATAAACTCATAAAGCTGTCAGATATGAATTCTTTGCATGAATAAGAATGTAGGTTTTGTGCTTAATGAGTAGAAATTTAAATTTGAGCCAGAAGTTGAAATCTGAAACAATACTACATTTTCCTGTCCGAGTGCTTTTGTGTCTCATTTGAATCACAAATGGGTTGCTTATCTTAGTTCCTGATGTGTGACATGGTATTCTTGGTAGCCTTTTTGTCTTCTATTTTCTTATTCTGAAAATAGATGTCAGAGTTCCATACTTGAGTTTTTAGGTTGTCGATGATGCTGTATGTAGCTGCCCCAACAAGGATTAGCTGGGCCTGGTCGCTGGCCCTACCTTGTGAATTACACTCAGCTGCTAGATGCAAGTATTTGACATGTTCCTGTGAGTTCTTCTCTTCCTAGGCTGGGTTTTGTAGTAAGGTTGACACCTATATACTACATACATAGCCTTACAAATTAAGAAGGGGTTGGGAGAGAGCTAAAAAAGAAAAGAAAAAAAAAAAGAATGAGCTAAGTGAGTGTTTTAATATATGTGCTTCTGCTTCATAGTTTGTTGGTCACCTCCATGGGACACATAAAGCTGACAGATTTTGGATTGTCCAAGGTGGGACTAATGAGCATGACCACCAATCTCTATGAGGGTCATATTGAGAAGGATGCTCGAGAGTTCCTAGACAAACAGGTAAGCTTGCATGGTGTTCCGTTCTGCAGAGAAACACAAAGCACGACGTTGATCATGAATTTTGTCATCAACTTGTGTAGGCCATCATCACATCAGTGCTGGAAGTTTAGATGTCTGTATAAGCCTTACACTTAATAAAGTGCAAATTGCCTCCAGTTTTCTCCCTGGGCCTCTTTGAACTGTCCGTTCCTCCACATTCCTCCCCCAACATTATGGTCTATTAGCAAGACGAATGATCTAATTGCACACAAGTGAGAGTGTGAGAGAGACAAATGGAAAACTGTTTTTGTAAGGAATTCAGGAGTCTCAGTAGAACTCTCATGAAACTCCTGATGCATCACACAATCACGGGTGCTAAAATCCGAGCCATGGCCCATTTCCCTTTAAGCACGCCTCATTACCATGTGCCCACAATCTGTTCGTAGTAACTCAAGGTAAACACATCTCAACTGTCATGCTTTTATGAAGTAACCAGGGTGTGAATATATTTTGACTGTATAAATGCTAAAACTATTTCTGATAGTGACAGATAAAGAATGCCTTAGTTATTTCAAATTTAAGGATTATAAATGCTTTTTAATATTGTAAAATAAATAAAATGACCAAACAGGGTCAAGTACTTAATTTGAAATGACACATTACAAATAGTTTAACACTGGAATAGAATTTTGAACTTGTCTTTTTAGGTATTTAAATAATTTATTACATTTGGTGTTAAGGATACCAACTTAATAATTGCTGTTCTTAAGTTCTTTGTCCACATGGTTCCATGGGGTTGAGCAGGTGCACTCTAGGCAAAATAACTGATGTTTGACCCTCTTGCTTATTTTAATTCATGCCTAGTATTCCAGTTATTCTAATACTGCACTTATCTTTTAGGTCTGTGGCACACCTGAATACATTGCCCCAGAGGTGATTCTAAGGCAGGGCTATGGGAAGCCGGTGGACTGGTGGGCCATGGGGATTATCTTGTATGAATTTCTGGTTGGATGCGTGCCATTCTTTGGGGACACTCCAGAAGAGCTATTTGGACAAGTCATCAGCGGTAAATATCATCAGGAGTTATCGTTAAGCCACTGTTGGGAAGCAGCTATTTAATGTAATTCTTTGGAGTATCGCCGTATTTACTACTAAAATGTTAACCTTTATCAAACAGTTTAGCCAACAAATTAAAAGAACTCACTCATCATAGCACGTAACTGACTTTCACAATACCAAGAGAGCAATTTGTGTTGAAAATTGATCTGAGGAAGTTTTGTTAACATGGAATTTGGAAATGTACTGGCAATGGAACTGGTTTTTATGGTGCTCTTTCTCTGCAAAAGAAATTGGTGTGGGATTTGCAAATGAGTTTATTGCCGTCCAGTCTTCCCTTCCATAATAGCAAAGTTGCACCAGGAAAGAGAAGGTTAATGTGGGTAACATTTACATAAATGGGGAAAATGGCTAATGGCACAATGAAGAAATTAACAAAAATGTAATAAACTCTAAAACAAATGTCCACCAAATAATAAATAATGAGAATGGGAAGGAAGCAAATTTAATCCACAGATTGTTAATGATTTCATTGGTAGTTGTTACGATGTAATGTTATTTCTGTAACAGCTGTTCATCTTTCATTTAAAATTCAATAACCTTTAGATCTTAACCTGCAAGCTGACCCTAGCTATTGTTATGCTGCTTGTGGCAAAACTAAATGATAATTAAATAGGCTCTATTACTACTCTACCTGCTGTTTTTGTAAATTTCCCTGAAGCATAGATCAAAAAGGCTTCTCTTTTTCAAAGTTTCTCAGTCATTACTGATGTCTCCATCAGTCACCTCTAGTCCATTCTGGACTGGGCTTACGGGGTCCAGCAGCAGAAATTGAGGGAAAATTCATTTCGGAGCCCCTTAATCAAAGCATTATTTTCTACCTCTGACTTTGGAAGTCAGGCATATTTATAAACTTTAACAAAGTAGATTTGTGAGTTGCCTGCAGTGAATAACCCTTTTATACAATATCCGAGCTGTTTATGGATTTATAACTAGACTGTTTTCTGATATACCAAGGCCTGAATGGCAAGAGGAATCAACTGTTTAATTAACACAAGCAGCAAATGCTGGCTTTGTTCTCGATGCCTTACGGCTCCGATGCATATTCATGTTTTATTTTCCAAATCAGATTTAAACTGCAGCAGAGGAAGCTAGAGGCAGGGACACACAGAAATAGCTCATGTTTTTATTGCATTTCCATACACAGAAGCATGCACACCTATCTTCAGGCAAACTCCTTTAGAATGTAGAACATATTCTAATATTTGTGACAGATTTTAAATACTTCCATTACTATGATTACTTTGGGGTTTTTTTTCTTCTTCTTCTTCATCAGTCTTAGCATGTTGACCTTTCCTTTGTCTCTGGACATAGTTATTTTTACAAAATTACTTTCTGCTTTTTGGAGCTGCAGAACCTATGGCTGGGGCCCATTTCTAAGTTGAGGAGAGAAAGTCTTACTCTGAGATGATCCCTGGATGGGGGACCACCTGAAACACAGGTGCTCAGAGTTTCTACTATATTAAGTCCTCTTAATACCTAGAAGGGGCAATTTGTTGTGAGCTACTTCTGCCAAAGAAAAATGAATCAAAAAAGGCAAATGAAAGATACCACTTATTGAAATATTCTACACCTGAAGTTAATATAAAATAATATTGAATGTCAAAAAAAAAAGAAAAGAAATATTTTGCCTTGTTAAAAGCTGTGCTATTCATGTCTTGTGAAACAGTGCTTCTCACACTTGACTGGACCTAAGAATCAACTGACAACCTTGTTAAAATGCAGATTCTGATTCAGTAGGTCTAGGGTAGGGCCTGAGATCCTGCATTTCTCACAAGCTCCCAGGGCATGTCCATACTGTTGCGATGAGGACCACCATTTGAACACTAAAGATGTAAATGACTTTTCTTCCTTCTAGATGAGATCAACTGGCCTGAAAAGGATGAGGCTCCGCCCCCCGATGCCCAGGATCTGATTACCTTGCTTCTCAGGCAGAATCCCCTGGAGAGACTGGGAACAGGTTAGAGGACATATGTTTTAATTTTGCTAATATGCAAGAAATAATGTCTACGTGGAGCACTCAGGTTTGTGTTTGTATTTTGGTTTTTTTTGCATAGGAAACATCTGTTAGTGGATGTAGAACACGACCACAACACATTATAACACTAGTATTTTGGCTTTCTTTTTTTTTTTTCCTGATTCAGTGTATGTAGGAGAATTAGGTGTTGTTTGTCTTTGTTGTGGTTCTTTTTTTGCAAAGCAGAAATTATTGTTAATTTGTTTCAATAAATAAAACTTCCCTAGAAGAAAACCTCAAGGGCACATGTGACTCTTCTGTCCTGAAAAGCATACATTCTAAATAATTTGAAACAGAGGACTAGAGATGCAGATTCTTGGTTTTTTTGGAGGTTTTTAAAAAAACATATTAGGTTGTTGGAAAAGTCATGACATATTTTTTCTATGTTTTTCATTGCAAAAATGCATCATGACTTTTCCGACAACCCAATATATTTCCAGAAGAATTTGACCCAGCATGTTACTGTCCACAGGCTTTGAAATAGGTTATCCGCTCTTGAACTAATGAATAGAAATGAGTGCCTGGGGTGGAACCATGCTGTCCCATCATGGTGATCAGCACCAAGGCCCAAGGAGGAGGATTAAAAATCATTGATTTTCAAGATTAAGGAGACAGTAGATTTGTCAGTTGCTGTTTGTTTTTTCTGAAGGTTCTGCTACCAGTTTTTATTTCTGCTCCTCCATTTTCTTTTCTTCCTGATACAGTAATACCTTGGTTTGCGAGCGTAATTCGTTCCGGAAACAAACTACTACTCGTATTGCAAGACATCGCTCATTTACCATGTTAAAATGTATTAGAAATGTTTGCTCATAATGCAGAACACTTGCAAACCAAGTTGCTCGCAATCCAAGGTTTTACTGTATCCTGAATAGACAGACTTAGAAATCCCAATATAGAGCCCTAGCCTGCCCCAATATATGAATTTATCTAGATGAGACTGAATGTTAAATATAATCATACACACACTGTAGACAGTATTCACAATTTCTATCAGTGATAATTGGCGTGATGGGCTGTTTCATTCTACTACATTTTAATAGAAATATCAGAAAATATGGAGGAAATTATTCTCTCCCCCCTTTTTTCCAAGACAAAAATAATTTGCAGCAGCCCTTAATCTTTATCTTACATTGTTCCCCACATTTGTCCACAGCTTCCCCAGTTGGAGAGCTCTGTTGTTGCTCAAGTATGGAATGTTGTACTGCTAGAGTTTATGATGATGCATTAAAACCCACTGGCCAAATCTTTTATTTTTATAAATAAAGTTTTATTGAAACCCAGCAGTACCATTCATTCATATATTGTCTATGGCTGCCTTCATGCTACAGTGGCAGAGTTGAGTAGTCATGACAGACTGTCTGGCTCACAAAGCCTAAAATATTTACTGTTTGGCTCTTTATAGGAAAGTCTTGCAGACTGCATGATAGAATCGAAGTTTAAAATCAGGGCTCAATTAGGAAAACTGTTTTGAGTTGAGCATCTTAAGACAGTACCCTGTGCCTTTTTGCCTTTTTCAGTGGATGTGTGGGGCTTTACTGGGAAAGGCAATATAAATGGAAGTTAAGGGCGCAAACCCTGTAGTCAGACTGACTGGGTGTAAATCTCAGCTGTGTGACCACGCACGGGCAGGGTATTTATTTCCCTTCCCCTGCCGCAAGTCCTCATCTGTAAAGTGAAGCATACAGTATGTACTATCACCTTGCAGGATTATTGCGAAGATAAAAGGTCACCCACTCTGGCTTCTAGACCCAGATGTGACACTGCTGCTGCGGGTATTGTCGTTTTCATTTTCTGCCTGTGTGATCTCATGCTTTCCCTTTTGGACATATGAGATAAAGAAATGGTGGTGGAGCTGATTGAACTCTTTGAACAGAGTACTTTACGTTTCTCCCCACCCTATTTGGTTTTCCCTTTCTCTGAAGTGACGAGCAAACTTGTTATTTCCCACCCTCTGTGACCTGCAGTAAGATTTGCTTTATGGTTCAAAAGATAAGAGTCGCTGTCAAAGAATTGGTGTCAAGGCTCTGTATGGGACAGAGTTTTGAGGAGTGATTTTTTTCCCCTCACTTGAGCCGAATATGAGTAGCAGTGGCATTTTAAGATTGACCTGCAATCCAAATATCTATTTACGTGTCCTAATCAACTGTCCCAGAGAAGTGGAGTGCTGTGCTAAGTAAGGCATGACTCAAATTATATTGGAATCAGCCGACTCCTTCCCTTCAGTGTTCATGTGTTGGTTTGGAGAGTTTTCCCATTTAATATTCTCCCCATTTCCCTCCTCTAAGAATGCTTGGATTCTTGATTGGGCTTGATTTAACGAGACAGGACTATGCTGATGGTCAGCACATCCACGTTTATATATTATCTGCTGCAAGTTATCTCTCTGCACATTTTCTCCTGGATGGCTACTTTCGGTCTTTTCAGGTTTGACAGTTGGAGAAACAAATCTCCTAGCAGAAACTCGAAAGAGACATTTGAAAGACCCTGCCCAAGCTCTTAGCATTGTCAAGAAGTGCTTGCCAAACAGGCAGGTCCAACGTGACAGGTCCCAGGAGGGCTCAGAGAATGAGGCTGAGAATCCCGCAGGCCTGCCATGCTGCTTCCAATGACAGCATTTTGGATTTAATGCATATTTAGCGGGCAAAATAATGCACCGTGAAAATGTGTGAATGCACATTTGCCCGAGAGACTAGAGAGGCTGAGAAAAGGAGTGTGAAGAACATAATGGATGTTTAAGAAACTTCCATGAAAGAAGAGAAAAACTCAAGGGAGAACATTAGTGCCAAAGCATAACTTGCAATTTGGAAACTTGTACTTGAAGTAGACTTTTGAACTTGTAGGGTATTGAGTTGCAGCCTGGCTTACTGGACTTCAGAGCTGCTCAGATGTGACTGACTCTGACTTATGTATCAGTTAGAGCTCTGAAGAGGTTCCTCCATTGCCTTGAATCTCAGTTTCCTAATCTATGAAAATGAGCATGTTATACACCTTACAGGATTATGTGAGGATGAAATGCAAACATGTTCATGAAAGCATCTAGTACATTAACTTAGTGCAAATTGGGAGCTCAAGAAATAATTAGTTTCCCTTCCCTTCCTGGTGAATTCTTACAATGAGAGCTGTCATTTGTATTTCCTACGTCCAATGAATTGCATTTGGCTCATAATGCCAGCATCCATATTGTACCAACAGTTTAGCTCAGAGGTTATTTTTCCTCAGTGTGTCCCTTTAATTTTTTTGTTTCCCATCTCTCCAAAAGTGCATGAGAAATAGGAACCAGTGATAAGCAACCTTTTCTCAGTGGGGCACAAAGGCCAAAGTGTGAGAAAGGTGAGCTGGGTCACCAGTGGGCTGTAACTCCTTGGGGAGGACCCATTTGTCATCATGCACAGAGATGAAACAAATCTCTCATAACTTATGTACCAAAGGGTGGCAGGCAGGGGAGTGACAAACCAGACACTGTGGATATGATCCAGAAGTGCTAGTTGAATCCTTGGCTCTAGAGAACTGTGCTTTTCTGGGTAAAGCTGAGTGACCTTGGAGTATCAGAGCTGCCATTTGGTGTGGCCCCACGAGCAGCAGATGAAGTGATGGCCATTGTAGCATAGCGTGTGTTGGGCCACAAAGTAGGGCTTGACTTTTTGGACCTTGGTGTCATTGACACAGTTAGGGAGTTGGGAAAATATCTAAGCCCGTTACCTTCTCCAAGATAAGAGCACTAGAAGAAAATGTCACTGGCAGCGGTGTTTGGGGACATTGATTTGGTTTATATGAGAGCCAGGATGCATGGAGGACTAGAGCTGGACTCTGCAAAGGTGCCATGGAACAGCCTTCAGAATCTGTTTGTCTCAGTTCCCCAATATTGGTAGTTGTGAATCCATTTGCAGATCGTTACAAGAAAGATGGCAGGGTAAGGATCCAAACTAAAGCATGTCTTCCCCTTATATGGCGTGTGGCATTATGGTACTGAAAACGGGCCTGGGTATTTTTAGATAGACATTGCTTAGCCCTCCGAACCTTACTCACTGGGAAATTGTGGTCCAATGTGCTTTGTTGCTTAGCCTTAGTTTCCCCACCCCAAAATGCAGTTGGTAATGCTTTCTTTGTGGGGTTACTTTCAATGATGTAAATAAAGGAAATATGATGCCTCCAACCCTTGTCAAAGTCAGCCCTTAAATGACAGCTGCTAATGCTGTTGCTGTGTGATCAACATCAGACTTCAGTGTTGTGCTGTGAACATGGAGAATGTCCGGATAAGATGCTGGATAAAGATTCTAATCAAATGCTTTGTAAAGAAGAATCCATTCTCTTTTAGGGGGTGATTTCCCCACTTGGTTCTTTCCTTTCCACTCCACTGGTTTCAGAACATGAGTTTCCCCTGGCTGGGTTTGGAGCCTGTTGGGGACAGAGCCACATTTGATCCACACAGACAGCTCCCCCACTCCAAGATCCAAGCCCATTCTTCATGCATTTTGCATTTCTCATCCTATTCCTTTTGTGCCCCACTGAGGACAGGATGAGAAGCAGGGGTGACAAGTGCATTAAAGAGGCATTTACACCCCACCTAGCGGGGCATCTCCTGGCAGGGGCACTGATTTGGCCCTGGTATTAGTCTTGTGAGAAATCTCTCTTCTTAGTATTTTTTCAAGGTTGATTCTTCCTTATCTCTTTTATCAACAGTGTGTGTGTTTGTGGCAGGGCAGTGGCCTGATGCTCATGCTTTGATTTTATAACATGTCTTCTCTTTACCTGGAGTATAGTGTAGTATTTTGATGGAGCCTGCCCTTCAAAATCACTCTTTAAAATCATGAACTGAATTAAAAACATTATGTCACTGAATTATGCTGTCATGCTGACTTGGCAAAAAGAAGCCTAAAACTTAGGAATTGTGATTGATTTTCATCACATGCATTATAAGTCTGTCAAACAGGTTTGCCCATTTCTTAAGAATCTGTAATCCACAGAATCTAATTTCTACCTGTGTTAATGAGCAATCCAATAAAGTTGAATGGTAACCATTATGTACTATTTAGGAAAAATTTATCTTTATTAACCCAACCTCCAGGGAAAATATTGTTGTGAACACATTTTGCTCCTTGTTAGAATTTCTTTGGGTTTGTAATGAGCAAGGCTGCTTAGGGCCAATGTGCGTCCACATCCCCGGGTTCAGCATAATGTGATTTTAAGTGGCCACATCATTAACCTTTGAAAAATGGAGGAAGCCCTGGAAAAATTAACAATGAAAAACTGTGCCATAGCAACTGCTCTTAGCAAAGTCAAATCTGATAAATTATGGGGGGAATTTTTAGATGTTTTGGTTGTAGAATGAAAAGGTAAGATTTTCATGACTTCTTTATTTCTCTGTTGATTTCGGGGTTTTTTGATTGTTTAAAAACAGATGTTTTACCTTTACTTGGAGGATAGTTAAACACTTTCTCCTCTGTTCTTCTCCGCTACTCCCCGCCCCCAGGTGGTGCGTATGAAGTCAAACAGCATAGATTCTTCCGCTCTTTAGACTGGAACAGTTTGCTGAGACAGAAGGCGGAATTTATTCCCCAACTGGAATCCGAAGATGACACAAGTTATTTTGATAGTACGTGCATTATCTGACATAAAACATTGTTTGGCCTTTCCGTTGTGGAAAATTATCTCTACTTTTCATTGAACCTTCCAGTCTAGAACCTATGAGTTCTTCAATGTAATGTTATTTCGATATAGAAACTAATAATTAAAATACCTAAATTAAAGTCTGAAATTCTCAACCGACAGCAACTTGTCTGTTCCCCTTCCCCTAATTCCCCAGCACTGTTCCCATCCCCCCAATTACCCAATAAAAAAAAAATCTTTAAAAAAAAAAAAAAAGAAAGAAAGTCTGAAATTCTGAGTAATTGGAACTGTTCCCAAACATTTCTCTGTAGCTCGGTCAGAGAAGTATCATCATATGGAGACTGAGGAAGAAGACGACACGAATGATGAAGACTTTAATGTGGAAATAAGGCAGTTTTCCTCATGTTCACATAGGTTTTCAAAAGTAAGTGAAATATGGCATAAATTTACAGGGTCTGTCTGAAGGTCTCTGCACTGGCCAGATAGTTGGTACCCCTAAATAGCTGGACACGACTATAAAAACCACCTACAGTGTTTTGGACTTGCAATTCCCCTTGTTGAGGAAACGTGACCCCACCCTCTTGATAATCCAAAGCCCCTACCCCCTCTCAGTAGTATAGTCTCTGTTTTACTCTCCACAGATTGATATCTTTTTTCTTGGAGGCACAAGCTTGCCACTCATAGCCATATCTTTGGAGTACATTATCGCCATATATATGCTGGCCTCGCCTTGTGTGCCCTGGTCTAGCTCAGTGCCAGGCTGTGGATGCACCCCATCCCCCACCATTTATTTCATGTTATAATGAAGAATATTGAATTCACTGTGTTCAGAGCCTTCTTCTAGTACTATACATAGTACACCACAAAGCAGAAGTCTTTATTTCTTGACAAAAGCTAAGACACTTGGGGATCGTTGATTGTGGAATGAGAAAGTCTGGTAACCAACAATATAAAATGATGTGAGTTATATTAAAGAGGCAGGAGGAAGCCAAGCTAGAATATTGGAAATGGTAGAACTTAATAAAATTAATGTTTGCAAAAGATGCATTTTTACTGATCATGGTTAGATTAAAACAAACAAACAGAACAAAGAAACCTGATAATTCTGATACAGGGCAGCAGGGCTCTAGGAAAACAGAAATGGACCCAGAAGGGGCCCTCTCTCCCTTTTGCTATTTTCAGTAAGCTATATATTTTCTGTTGCCATTTTGCACGATTACTCTTTAGCTCTTCTACAGCGTTTAGTGATTTTAGTGTTCTGTACCTTTTTCTAAGTGACTACCTAGAATGTATTTGCAAAGTCATCACAGTCATCCCTGTTTATAGGAAGGACGTGGAAAGGCAGGGATTTCCCTGTAGTGTGTGCTGACGGGTCTATTCCAGAGCCTGGACCGAAGCTTCGATATCACTGAGTGCTGGCTTTTCTCAGTACCTGTTCTCGGGCCCATAAAAGCCAGCCCCTAAACTCTATTTCCTTCCTGCTGTCTCTTGTTGTTAAACCACCTTCCTCCTAAGTCCAGTAGATGTAGGTAGTCTAAGGGCTATTCCCAGGAGAACAGCTAAAGGCTGAGTTGGGCAGCAGGAAGTGCTTTCTCGGCTGGGCGCTAGCTCCCTGTTTTATATCCCAGCTTTCGTGTGGGACAGCAGAGATCTCAGGTTTGCCTAAGCTCTGACCCCCTTCAGAAATCCAAGTATCAAGATAGGAAGCTGCCTGTCTGTGTATGTGATTTATAAGCCAAACAAATACCTCTGATTCGTAACAAAATATGTACCGCACTCCCACCACACACACACACACACACACACACACACACACACACACGCACACGCACACGCACACACACTTACACGCATGCACACATCCTGAAACAGGTAATTTATTCTTCTCCTGGTACTCCATTTCAATTCATTTTTCTTCTTCCCTCCTGACTGGTAGCCAGTAAATCTTTTTCTCTATGATTTTGGTTTTTCTTCTGATTGACTTCATGGTTAAAAAGTAATCTGAGATGTGCATTGATCCCCAGGCCCAGAAACCCCAATGCATCTATGAGTTTTGTTTGCAGATACAAAATCCATAGCGAGATATGGTGGGAGGGTGATGAATTCATAGCTCTCCATTCCAAAAGAAAATACAAATTACACATTGACCATTCATCTCAGGACTCAAGTAAACAGCATTGGAAAATACTTCTGAATACACAGTCCCGATTCAAACTTGAGTCATACTCAGGTTTTTCTTCCAAGATTTGGGTTTTTTTGTGGGGTTTTTTTTCCTGACAAACTCTTTCAGGAAGATGTTAATAAGCACTGACTACTTGCCTTCCAGGTTTTCAGCAGTATAGATCGAATAACTCAGAATTCAGGAGAAGAGAAGGAAGACCCTGGGGACAAAACCAAAAGCACAGCTTTGCCATCCACGGAACCATTAAGCTGGAGTTCGGAATATTCTGAAATGTATGTGAAATGCCTGTTAAGAAATATCATGAGCAGTAGCTACCAGATCCGTGCTTTGTAAACTTGAGTATGCAGCAGAATCACCTGGAGGGCTTGTGAAAACACAGGTTGCTGAGCCCGTCCTCAGAGTTTCTGACCCAGTAGATCTGGGTGGAACTGAGAATGTGTATTTCTAACAGGTACTCAGGTAACATTGATGCTGCTGGCCTGGGGACCACACTTTAAGAACCACTGCACTAGATGTGTCTCGGTTAGGCTTATCTAAGTTCTGTTTATATCTGGTTTCTTTTGTCTTGAACACAGTTTCCTAGTATGATGTATGTATACAGGACTTTGTTTTTGTTTTTCTTTTTTGTTAGTTTCAGGTGTACAAAACAACATAATGACTAGACATTTACATCCCTCACAAAGTGATAACCCCACCAAGTCTACTACCTATCTGACAACGTATATCGCTATTACAATACCATTGACTATATCCCCTATGCTGTACTTTACATCCTGTGACTGTATATGTATATATATATACATATACATACATATTATTTTATATTAGTTCCAGGTATACAGCACGGTGGTTAGCCATTTATATAATCTATGATGTGATCCCCCTGTAAGTCCAGTACCCATCTGACACCCTCAATAGCCTTTACAATATTATTGATTATATTCCATATGATCACACTCATATGTGGAATCTAAAGAACAGAGTAAATGAGCAAACACAACAGAATAGACTCATAGACACAGAGAACAAACTGATGGTTGCCAGATGGGAGGGGGTTTGAGGGCTGAGTGAGAAAGGTGAAGGGATTAGGAAGTATAAATTGGTGGTCACAAAATAGTCACGGGGATGTGAAATACAGTATGGGGAATATAATCAATAATGTTTTTGTTTTTAATTAAAGGCAACAATTATCCACATCCAACTCGTCAGATACTGAAAGCAACAGACGTAAGCTCAGTTCTGGCCTGCTTCCCAAACTGGCTATTTCAACGGAAGTTGAACAAGATGCAGCCGCTCCCTGCCCCGGAGACCTCCACGAGGAGCCAGAAAAGCCAGCCCTCCCTGCTGCAGAGTGTGCTCAGGAGGAGCCCGAGGTCACCACCCCGGCCAGCACCATCAGCAGCTCCACCCTGTCAGGTAAGCCCCTGGGCATGGTGCCTGCCCTCCAACCATCCCCCACATTGAGTAGTGACTGCCAGTGCTGAGTCCTGGGGCTGGCCTAGCCAGGTGGGGGTGATGGTGATTGGTGCTACTACACTCCCTCCATGGCCCCACTCCTTGGGCTTGTGGGATGAGCTCCTAAGAGCTAAGATCAGATGTCTCAGGCCCATCCCGAGTGCATGATCACACAGCAAACCATCCTTGCGTCAACTTGACCTGGCAGCCAGTTTAGCCTTCACAGCTGGGTTCCAGTGGGGCCCTGTGGCGACAGTCAGAGCACACTAAGGGAGCGTGTTCTCTGTTGTTGATGTAAAGGCGTGTCTTGTGGAGATGCATCTAACTCAAGGTTAGGAGTAAGGGACACTGGCAAATAGTCCAACGGTCAAAGTTACCCTCAGAACTGTCTTATTGGGTTGTCGGAAAAGTCATGACACATTTTTGCAATGAAAAACAGAAAAAATACGTCATGACTTTTCTGACAACCCAATAAATCACCCGTAAAGTACAGCAGAAAGCCACTTTTCCCTCTTGTGTTGAAATGGGCGGTTGAAATGGAGTTGGTTTTTGTTAAGGGGCCATGCTGTGCCAAGTACCTTCTCTCTCCACACCTAAATCCCAGGGAATGCAGCAAGATGCTTACGCTGTGAAATTCATGAATATCTTCTGTGAACCTGGGACTGGGAGGGGAAAGAGGAGTAGGAAATACAGACACAATCCAGATTAGTATTTTATGTGCATATGAAGCCACGCCACTGCAGACAAAGGTTACCTTCCCAGTCTGTGGGTAACTGGAGTAAGAAACTCTTGAGACATCTCTGTTTGGGAGGCAGTCATATGGCTTGGGCCTTTTTTATGGAGACACTTTAGAATGTCACTTTTGTTGGAAGTAACCTTCCTGACAACAGGAATAGTGTCTGTACAGGTTTTTTAAATGCTTAGTGTATCATAGATACGTGCTGGCCCTTAGTAATAGAGGTGACCTCATTAGAAGATAAAGTTGGCTTCTTTAGAGCAAGCCCTTGAAGTGCATTTAAAATATTATTTGCTTTATAAAAGTTTTATGCATAGCATATCCTTCTACAGAGCCATATGCATTTATGCCTTTTGTTTAAAGAAAATAAAACATGGATATGGCTTGGGGTTGCTATCATAAATGTTTTCATTAAACAATATTCATTATGTTATATTGATAACCATGAATGATTCCAAGATTTTTCATGGACATTTTTTTAAACTAACTGAATATTCATAATGTACATTTTTTTGTGGGTTTTTTTTCAATCATTTCAAAAAAATCAAATCTTACAGGCTGGGTATATTTTAGCCTCATTAAAACATTTGGTTCTGTGGAGGAGCTTCATATGTAGTTATAGTCTATCATGGGGAAAATAATGTTGGGTTGTTTTTTTTTTCTTTTCTCTCTTTACCTCAGTTTTGTTTCCATTAGGGTAATTCCACTCATCCTAACTTTATAAAGCCAAGAGAATAGCAGTGTAGAAGTAGTGTAAAAACAATCTAGGGATCTAGAATCCCTGATCATTTTGAATTGATCTTGATAATCAAATCAAATGTAAATATCTCAGTATTTTATATTTACCGTTACTAAGGTCTCTATCTGTTTCTTAGTTTATTTTCTTACTATGTAGAATATACTTACCTCCATTTAAAATGTATTCTTACTATGGTGAATTGTTGATGATCTCAGTGTTTTCAGCCTACCCACTATCAGAAAGGTAGGAGGTCAAGGGAGGAGAATGGTGTCTAAGCATTTGATAGATTACTTTCATAATTAAAAAAAAAAAATCCGCCTCGGTCCTGCCATGCATTTTGATTAATAGATTCAAACCACCCTTCTCCCTGTCTCCCCCATGCACTCACTAAAAATAATCAAAGACCTTGGGGGCTGTACAGAACAGCAAGATGAGTTGATTTGCTTATAGCCAAGGGTAATTAGGGAATCTGAAAACCGTGACTGTAGTAAAATTAAATTTGTTGATTTTTATATTGCTCTGCCATCAAAAGGAAAGAACCCTTGACATTTCTAGAACATTAAGATGACATTATCCACTATTGGCAGAAAAGAAACAGGCTTATGTATAGTGCTATGAAATGAGATGGAGGAGGCAAGAGGGAGAGATGGTAAAAGAGAACACTATATATTCACACTCTGGCATTTAGGGAAGTACTGCTTATACCTGTTCCTCTTTTTTCATGATTACATTGTATTTGAATCAGGGAAAAGTAAGTCTTGAAGTCTTAGGTGTAGTGCTCAAATGCATTCGAACATGCTATTCTCTGTAAAGAGATTCAGCTTTTCATCTTATACCTGTCAATGATATTACCCAAATCAAATTAGAAAGGAGAAGGGAACGTTTAACTTACCCAAAGGTAAGCTGAAGGTTTTTGAGATGAGATTTTTGATTTGTGAATCAGTTTGTATCTGGTCCTTCACCAATGGATTTCTTTATTTAGAGTGAATGGAATAGATACGCTGTTAAGTAAAATTGAGTTGGGCATATAGGAGTAGTAAGATTGTAGATTATTTGCCTTAAGATTGCCTTCCCTTGTAGGTCAGATGGCTGTCAAATGGAAGTCTGTGAATCTTCCTGTTCCTACAGCACAGTAGATGGTCATGAACTGTGCTGAGCCCACACCCACTCTCCCATGTCACGAGCTTCCTTTAGCTTTGACACTGTAGCGCCTGTGCCACCTCCCATGAACTAGGGCCAAGCTTCAGCTGTGCAATCGAGTGGTGCATATATGCTAGTTAAGTCTAATTAAGCCTAACTCTTTCCTAGGCAAAGAATGTTACATGGTCAGCACTTTAAAATGTCTTGGCTGGTCTTTCAAAGGATCATTTACAATGGTTTTAAATTCTCTGTGTGGATTGTATATCTTAAGGTGATAATAACAATGATTTTTAAAGCACAGGCTTATAGCCTTTATAAGTAAAAATGAAATAAGCATTTTTTTTTCTGAAAGCACAAAGATTTGTTATTAATTGATTAAAAAAAGAAAGAAAGAAGCCGATAGGCCATGAAAGAAAGCGGAGGAGAAACCACAAGGGGTGACCGTTCTCCTTTTTTTCTCTGGGGGACTCACCATGTCAGTTTGCTCAAGAACTGTTTTGACTCTTGGCCTCTGCACTCACCCCACTGACATCAGTGATTTTTTAATTTTGGATCCTCCTATGTGGTTATATTCTCTTATGATCCTATACTGAAGGAAGTCTTAATTTTTTAACTAAAAAAAAAAAAAAATTCTCCAGTTAATGTTAAAGGTTAATGAAATTGAAAATAAAGAAGGCATGGCTCACTTAGCAGGGAAGGGATCTTTCTACCGGCCCAGCAACTTCAGGGCAGATCAGCATATGACACTGTCTAGATTAAAAGCCAGGAAGATGCAGGGAGCCATCAAGTAATGTAGCTAGTAATATCCTTTGTCTTTTCCTATGAAATCTACAAGAAGCCTAGAGTAAAAAGTGTGAGAAGTCAAAGGAGACCCCTCGGACACTTCTTTGTAAGTTACGTATCTGAGCCTAATATGAAGCATGTCCTGGGAAGATGGTAGGAGATGACACAAGCATACGTCTACATGAAGTGATTAAATGATGTCCATGTATCTAAAACCATTATTGCTAATGATGATCATTGTTATCATAGGACATTATATGGTAGGCAGTCATGGTGCTCATAGGGTGATGTTTGGTTCATAGCATGCCCTTTCATGGTGGAATGAGAGGGAGAATTGCCTCTATAAGGTTGTAAACTATAGATTCTAGAAAGTAATTATTCTAATTAAATGAGATCCTTGATTAAGAATTAACATACTTGTATATAATCAGAATGAAACCTGAATTAACACCTCTTTCATCTTTTCCTCTTCCACTTCACCTTTCTCAAACCAGTCATGTGTTTTTAATGTTTGTCTGATGCCATACAAACTCATGAGCCATGTGGGAGTACGTTTCCCAGAGTCTGTCCTTCCTTCTCTCTTGCCCTTGCCCCACCTCTCCTATCCCCAGTTTTCCTGAACGTGTTTATCCCTTCTTCTTTGTACAGTTGGCAGTTTTTCAGAGCACTTGGATCAGATAAATGGACGCAGCGAGTGTGTGGACAGTACAGATAATTCCTCAAAGCCATCCAGTGAACCCGCTTCCCACATGGCTCGGCAGCGCTTAGAAAGCACAGAAAAAAAGAAAATCTCGGGGAAAGTCACAAAGTCCCTTTCTGCCAGTGCCCTGTCCCTCATGATCCCAGGAGGTAGAGAGACATCTACTCGCATGAAATTGTGTGATTTGTGCATGTGGCCCCCACCCCTTCCCCGGGTTTGGAATGCTGATTGAGATGCAAGGTTATTTGAAGCAGCACCTGCACCCCGCCCAGCTCTCTGGAGTGTCTCCCCGCAGGACCTCTGCAGTTCTGGAGACAGCTTGTGGGCCGCATTTCTTCTCACTTCCCTCTGCATCAGGAGATGAAGCAGACTTCCTTCCCACCAAGCCTTATTGCACTTATTTGTTCCTGTTCCTTTTCTTTCCCCACCTCCCAAGTCAAGGGACAAATTTCCCTATTCTGAATAATTTTTCTTCCCCAGACTATGCATCATTTATATTCTTTACAGAGCTGTTTACAGCATCTAGGTTGGAAAGCTAAGTGTAGTGTTTCTCATCTAATTAATGAGGAAATAGACACAGAGAATGTAAGTTGTTGTGGTTTTTTTTTATATTTCTGTGGATGCAGAGAGTCACAGACAGCACTGAAATTATAGGTTTTCCCAGTCCTGTCTATTGAGCTGTGCTTCCTCCTGCTGGTAGTCAAATCCGTTTCACCCTGTATTAGAAACTGGGCTTAATTGTGGTTTCGTTGACTGGCAGTGTTTTTCCACAACCTGGCTTTGCCTCTAGTCATCACTAAGCCTGTAGTAATTCCATTGGCAGAGATGGAATATACACTGTAGTAGTTGTGACTTCTCACTCAAGTGACAGCAAGAGAGTGGAAGTGGCAACTGAATTGTATTAAAGATGACTTGCATTTGGAAGACGACAGACCATGTATACAAAGGAATTGTTTTGAAATTTCAAATTTGTGCAGAAAGAAACTGGGTTTAAACAAATGCTCCTTTGGGGGTAGTGCCCATCTACCATAATCTGTTCTCTGGGAGGTGTTCCATTTAGCATCATAAAATGAACACCTGTCTCCCCAGTTTAAATGCCTATTCAAACCCGAAGGCATTGCCCCCAGTGCAGCTGCAGTCAGAAAGTAAGAATGATGTGGTCCAGTCCACTTTTGAAAGCCAGTGAGAAAGCCTACATCTTGGTCAAGCAGGGCCATTATTCAACTTGAGGCGGTCATGGAAAGCATGATGAGGTAAAGGATCCAGGGCCTGGCTTTTCAGCACATTGGACCTGAGTATCCACCCTGTCCCCTTCCGAGTTCCCTGCCGAGCAGCATGTGGCTATTCACCTGGCCTCTTGATTAGATAGCAGGTGGTCAGAAAAGAGCCCTAAGATGCCACCTGAAGTCAGAGAATGAAGGAGCATCGATATTGATACACAGACATCAGAGCTGGAATGAATGATGGTAGATACTCTGAGCTTACTGTGGCCACCGTGCTACTCACCACACCACTGAGTCTTCAGTAGTGCTGGCTCCGACTGAGCTCACCTTTAAACCTCAGCATTCTTTGTAAATTATTATTTTTCTCAAATACACACACACACACACACACACACACACACACACACACACGATCAGTTAAGCTCTGTTTAGATTCACCTAGCTGGAACAGTGATATGAACTATAAATTCAAAGAATATTTGCTTATAAAACAAGGAGAACAAAGTAGAATTGGTGTTTTAGAATATGAATTGAGCTTCTCTTCAAATTTCTATATTTCACCTGCATCATCTTCTCAGAAACCTTATTAGAAATATGAGTATTATAATATATGAAGAGAATTAATTGAAACCACAGCAACAAGGAGTGATTCTTTTATAAAGAAGTTGCCATTTCAGTGCTTTCTTGACCAGAAATGTTAAATCAGAAGTGATATCATCCATAATTATACATAATTATACATTCCATAATAATGCAGAAAGCCACTGGTAAAGCGAACCTTTCTTTCTTGGCTCTGGGGACTTGAAAAGGAAGGACCATGTTAAAGTTCTTTAGGGCAAGATTTGGAGCCCGAGGATCTTACTACAATCCAGACAGTCTTTTCTATGTAAGGGTGGACTTGAAATTTGTGCATCTGTGATTTGTTTCTTTAATTAAAATAAAATACATGAAATAAAAATGTCACAGTCAGATAATAGCTAAGTTTAATGTATGTTTTGATTAGCATAGGCAACTAAGAAATTAAGACTTTAGAGTATTAATTGAAAAATTAGTTAAAATAGAGACACTTTTGAAGTTTCCTTGACAGGCTTCTGTTTTGAAATCCGTGCTAGTTACCAATAGAAATATTTTTATGTGATTTCTTCTTTGTTTTTCTGTTAGAAATGAATGAATTGGTTTTGCAACCCTGCTCCCAACCCCAGCCAGCTGACCTGGTGAAGGCTGGCTGCATGCTGCCTGTTCGTGTGACCAGGATCAGCCTTGATGACTGGCTTCTCTTTTACAGATATGTTTGCAGTTTCTCCACTGGGAAGTCCAATGTCTCCCCATTCCCTGTCCTCGGACCCTTCTTCTTCACGAGACTCCTCTCCCAGCCGAGATTCTTCAGGGGCCTCTGCCAGTCCACATCAGCCCATTGTCATCCATAGTTCAGGGAAGAACTATGGTTTCACCATCCGAGCCATCCGGGTGTACGTGGGTGACAGTGACATCTACACAGTCCACCATATTGTTTGGGTAAGACCAGTAACCTCTCATGCCATGTTCCCTTTCATGCCCAGCCAAACTGGGGAATGGATGCATTGGCCAGCGCGTAGTTAACAGCAAATACGTTTTCTGATAAGCTGGCATTTGGGACCTATTGCATTTTCCCTTAGTGTTCTTTCCCTTTACCTGTGTGATGGAATTGAATTTAGCAAACACTAATCCTTTCTCATAGTTCTGTCCAGTTTTCATATTTGATTGTCTACTCTTTGTACAAAACTAGTAGAAAAAGTCACAGACCTATTTCCATCCTTCTTTTATTCTTTTTTCTTAGTTTTTTTTCCCCCTGGCCTTCTGTTATTAAAAAAAAACAAAAAAACTACCTTCTCTAATGACCTGAATTTTTGAAAGGAACCATAGGAATTATGCTGGTTTAGGATGATGACAGAATAGAAATAGTAACCATGCCTTTTTGACTTCCTCTTAGAAGCTTAAGGATCATTTGCTAGTTAAGTCGGAGTATTCTGCCAGTAGAAACTGTAGGCATTAGGCTGGTCATTTGTTTCCTTACAAATATACCCTCTGCTCTTGGACTTCAGAATGTAGAAGAAGGAAGTCCAGCATGCCAGGCAGGACTGAAGGCTGGGGATCTGATCACACACGTCAATGGAGAGCCGGTCCATGGACTTGTCCACACGGAAGTCATAGAGCTCTTGCTAAAGGTATTGTCTTTTTGATGTCATGGCCACACAGATGAGGCAGGTAGCCAGAAAGAACAAGTACCAAGAATTCTGTCATTGAGCTCTGGAGTTCATCTCTGATGCACTTCCAGTCTTATTACTGATAAAAATATTCATTAGTTTCAGGTTTAATGTTAAAGACAAAGATATGAATTCTCAGGTTTTATATCATGAAAACCACGTCCTGTGTCTGCACAAACATGTCCTAATTCAATTTTGCTTTTAATTCTAAATGACAAATGGTAAGAGCTCTCTTTGTTTTATATACTTCACATAGGGAAATCTGTTTGGACATCAAGTATCCCAAAGGTGATTTTCTTCAGGAACATTCAGGAGGTTTCATCCTAGTATAGTTGAAGACAGAGGGTATTAAACTGTGGGGTATGATCTGAAAGTTTAAGTCTGAGAGTTGGATTTCCTTTGAAAGATAGAATTATGAATGTAAACAACATATACTATAAATTGTATAAATAGGTGGTAATGGAAGAAGAGGTTCTAGCAGCCATTAAGCCCCACCCCGTACAAAGGACTTTGAATGGAGATCTATTTCTATTTGAAACATAAGCTGAGGGAAGCCAGGGAGTAGGGAGATCACAGGAAATATGAATAGGAGTGGAGAGAGAGAATCTACGCTGATCCGCTCAGTTCTGTTGAGTTACTTGCTTTGCCACCTGCTGACGCTAGAATTTAAAGTTAAGCTCTAAATAGGATTTTAGTTAAAACAAATAAAGACGCATGTGAATTTGATATTAAATTTTTTTTTTCAGAAAAAAAGACTACTTTGTCTGTGATCAGAAATGCAGTGTCTTTAGTTGTAGGACAACAGATTTTTGGATGACCTCTTGCTTCACAAGTGCTGTAAGAGGCCACCAGAATAGAGATGTGAGCCAAAGCTTCAGACAACCTGCGGCCTATTGAGAGACAGAGCATAGACACATATATGTCATTTAAATAACGTGCACGCAGCCATTTCTAGAACGCTGGCTCTGAGGCAGGTACCATAGTAGACATTAGCAACACAAGAATTATGATATGGTCCTTGCCCTGAAAACGTATGGAAGATGTAGGAGACATGTAAGCAGATAAAATACAACTTAATTAGTCAGGGCTGTAGCAGAGGAAGGCATTTGATACTTTTGTAGAAAATGTTCTATGAGTAGGGAATGCAGCAAAGGGAAGTGACATTTTAACTGGAACTTGAAAAAAAATGAGGGATTTGGCAGGTACTACAGGGAAGTGGGTGCAGAAAGCCTTCCAAAAGTCAGTTCAGTTAAGTGACTTTTCTCCTTCCTTCTCTGTCATTCCCCCAGCCAACACAAGTGTATTCTTCAAAAGATCCTGGGTCTGGCCTAGGTTCTGGGAGTAGTAATAGCACGTATGCTCGAAAGTCCAGTGTGAAGTAGCAGATTGTAGGAAAGTTATTGCCACTGATTAATTCACAGCATTCATGAGATTTTGGTCTTGGGCTCAGGCCCCGTGGGAGTTGGGGGCTGCTTTGCTGTCATTCATACCCTCCTAGTGTTCCTCTAACTAGCCAACCTTCTCACCAATGCATGCTACTGATCACGAGAGGGAGAGGACTAAATATCGAGAGAACGTTGCAGAGCTATAGACAATGCTGGAAAGCAGCTTATGCTCATTCTGAACACATGGCAAATCTGACAGCAGCCCTGCAGGACAGATGTGCAGTTACTATTAAAATTTCCCACGCAATCCCAACATTTACCCAGGTCCTGGTATATAGGTGATTACACAATAAATATTCGTGGAATTGAGGTGGACCATGGGGTTCTCCTTTGCTTGCTGTTCAAAAGTCACTGTGATAGGAGCCAAGTACCTCATGCCTACTTTTGTAGTGTCTTGACCACTGTCTTATTGTAAAAGCCATTTGGTTTGGTTCTAAAAGCCTTCAGATGGATGAACTGAGTTTACACTTTTGCAGTAGGGCTACTAAGTAGAATCATGCCCCTTCTAGCACCTATATGGATAAGACTTGAGTTCTTAGTTTCATTCATCATCTATCTCTGATAATATTCTTTGTCCAACTGCCAGGGCTGTCCCTCTGTCTACTATATCCAATATATATAAACCTTTCCATTTGGGACCACAAAGGTAGGCAGATAGAGGCGCTCTCTAAACTGCTCCTTGAGCTTTTCTAGGAGCTCACTTTGACCCTTAGTTTTAGGTAATAAGTCTGTGTTTTATAGGTGAGCTTTGCTTAGTTGTTATCACACTACTAGAGCTTTTCCATATCTTGACATCAACAGTGAAAAGAAGGACAAAGGGATTTTAAATGGTAACATGTTTGTCCTTCCACATTCTTTAAAACAGTATTGTCTTATGTGCAGCATAGCTCCTGCCACAGCATAACTTTATATAATTTCACATGGCTGCTCATAAAATCAGATGAAGAAATAATAAACTGAAATATGTATCTTTAGAAACTATGCATTTATTTTGCTGAGATATAATTGATCATTTTCATCATTTATTTTATATTTTAATATGATTCTGGATTTTAAAACTTCCCTTCCTTCTTCTATGAAATGTAAACATGCATTTCTCCTAAAGGTCTCTTGGCAGAATCACATGATCGCATTTATAACCTTTTTCCCTCATCTGGTTATGCGGTGCCTTCATGCCTGCATCTAGTCAGTGTGTGTGTCTGAAATTGCATAAACATGCTGTAATGGAGAGCCACTGGCGCCCTTTGAAGCCATGGCATGCTCTGTCATAGTCCCACACAGGGGATCCTGCCTCTCGTCCATAAAGAGAACACTCAAGAGGAGTAACCAGTGTAACGAAACAAAGAGGATACAAGGGATTTAATTATCTTCCCAGCAAACTGTAGAATCACACAGCTTCCTTCCAAATTTACCCAGCGATCTTGAACCAAGTGTAAAGTGGAAGAGGAAAAAGAACCATCACCTAGGACTGCATGTATACGATTAGAAATGCATGCACAATACTTGTTTATTGTTTGGACTGTAAACATAGTAAGCATATTCTATGTTTGTTTCGTGGCTTCACTCTAGAGTGGGTAGAGGCCATATTGACCCAGTTATATCCCCTGCTCCCATGATAGCCTACCCAGCTTAACCCCTCTCATCCAGGAAACACTCTACTCAACCACGTTGCTTTCTAAGATAACATTAGTTTAAATCCCCAATGCATAAGAGAAGCCCTAAAGCTCATCAGCCCCTGCTTCAAAAATTTCCTTTCCATGAACTCTGGGGAGCCTCTGGATATTAAAATGGGGACCATCAAATAGCCTCATTATACCACACTCACATATTAGCTGAGCCCCCAAAATGTATAGAACATTGTGCTAGGTACTGCAAGAGTCCCACAACGAATAACACATAAGGATAATAGGTAACAGAGATTGCTTTACATGAATACGCTCAGGTACTCCTCACACCCTGTGAGGTCTGTTCTATAAATACAGATGCCCCATTTTACAGATGAAGAGATTAAAGCAGGGAGAAGTTAGCAGAGCAGCCCAAGCTTATCTGCTGGGAAGGGGCAGAAGAGGATTTGCAATGTAGCGTTGGAGCCTGTGCTTTCAACTACTATACCAGAGTACTTACTTGCATACACGAAGTTCTCTGATTGCCAATAACTAACAGTGTGATGTTCACAGGGGATGACAGTGGCAATACAAGGCTATGATCAAAGTATTCAAAATCAGGAACAGACTGTAAATATGGCCCAAGCTTTGAAGGAGCAATGGGCTGCCGCCAGGATGGACTGGCATGACGAGTTAGGGGTCATCTGCAGGGCTAGTTGGAGATTTAGTATATGGCAAGGGGATACAGGACAGCCTAGGAGAAGCAAAGAGAGCTCATAAAAACACAGGACAGGAGAGCTCAAAGTGCCTGAGGTGCATGAGTAAACCAGTGTGGCTGGAGCCTAGGTTAAAAAAGGGATGCGGTGTGCACGATGGCTGGGGCCCGACTGTGGAGTGTGTGGGTTAGGGCAAGGACACGGGCATGCAGGAAGAGCATCTTTCCCCATGTGCATTTTACGAGGAAGAAATGTAAAAACAGTCTAGCTCAAGAGGCACCCAAGGCTAACTGATAACTAACGTGGAGCCAGATTGAGAGAAGAGACTGGATAGACTCTACTTCTGCTGTTGTATTCAGTTCAGCCAGCTTAAAATAATTTACCTCCCACTGTGCACTAATCACACAAATAGTTTAAAGTAAAAGTGAACTACTGAACATCTGACAGTCTGCTGGCCTCATTTTTTGTTGTTATTTTTAAACAAGTACCACAGAATTTCTCTGATGAGAGGTTGCTCATTCTCCTAAGAGAATTTATTGAGAATAAACCGATCCAGTTAGCCGCATGGTCCCATTTAGACAGCTCTTGCTATAGCGGTTGGATCCACCAGGTGGCGGGCTTCCCGTTTCTCACCTATTGTCTGTCAAGTTATTTTTCCTCATTTATGATTTTCGTAATCATTAATGTTTCTAACCAAATATTGGTACTCCTCATCTTTTATGTCTATATTTCCCCTTAGGAAAGTTATCCCTTGTTGTATTTCCGTAAGTTGAGTGAACTGCCCTCTGGACCAGCCTCTAGAAACAAAAAAGAGAAAACTGGATTTGGTTTTCATAGGCAAAGGAGACATTTATATAGAGTCTAGTGATGGACTCTGATTGGCATTCCTGATTGTAGCTATTTCCTGATGACAGATGTTCAGCGTTTATGTTATATTTAATTTATACAATGTTTATGATATGTTTATATCTCCTTAATTTCTTCTTGACAATCTGATACTATGATCTATCCTCCTGTCAGTCCAGTGCCTGGTCCACTCACCACTACTTTTCCTCAAGTACAAACCTTGCGGTCTACTGAGAACAAGAGAGGTGGAGAGGACCTGGGCTTGCCCTGCCCATAAGAAGCAGGAAATGGGGGGTGAGGGGCAGGTCAGCCATGTTTGAGCTCTTCCACTGGGCGCTGTGACCCTGGAAAACGAGAACCTCCCTGTGTCTGAATCTGTTTTCCTTATCTATAATGCAAGGATCACAACCCTTTTCCCCCCTCATTGAATCATAAAAAAGAAGAAGAAGAAAACGAAAACAAAAACAAAAAACCCTCATGACTTGGTTGTGAAAACAAAGTAAAATAATATATGGAGAAAATACTTTAGTATTCAAAATGTGCTTTTTAAAATTCCAGGGGAATTAGATAAAGATAATGGAAGTCAATGCTGAACTAGGTTAGAAAAGGGTGGAGTTGAATTCAGGTAATGGAAGGGTCTCAATAATCATTATGGCCCTGTGTATCCTCTCTCTACATGAATATAGAAAAGGATTGAAAGCGCTTCAATGAAAGATGAACTCTAACCATGTTTGTACCCTTTTTCTTCACCTAAAATATATGGGAAAAACTAAAATTTTTGTATGGTCTCACTCAATTTGTGAAGATCCCCTCCCCTCCCATTTCAAACAACCTTTATTAGTAGGCCTGTCATACTTACAAGCTGAATTTTCTATTTAAAAATAAATAGAATGTCAGTCTCTACTATCGGATAAAGGTTTATTTTTTTAAAATTCTGGCATTTGCATATATAACATATAATTTATTCTTTCATAATAAAGTTTTTCTTCAAGTTTCAATCCCATTACACTGAAATGTTTTTTTATAATTGTGATATTAGGTATGATATGTTCTTAAATATATTAAAAACTCTAAAATCAATAATAAAGCACCAAGACTTTTAGTAATTAAATTGGATATAAATCATGAATAAATCACCCCCTAAAGAAATACAAAAAAATGACCAAAATAAATGAAGCAACATCCAGCCTGCTAATTGTCAAAAAATGAAAATTAAAACTTGATATAACTCTTTTCAATAAAATTGGTAATTTGTTTAACATTAATATTCAGTTCTGACAAGCATGTGGTAAGATAGGTACTCATGTGCTGCCGGCAAGCATATCAATTGACAAACTTTCTGGAAAAGAGTGTATTAGTATGTACCAAGGGTCTTAAAAAAGTTCAGATAGACCCTTTGATTCAGTGCATTGGGTCTAATTATGTAATCTAAGGAAAATGTCAGAGGTTAGGACAGTAATATACAGATAAGGATCTTTATTTTGACTGTATTGAAAAGTAGAAAACAATAGCAGCAGGGAAATAGTTAAATTTTGATTCACCCATCTCATGGACTATTACAATACAGCCAATAAAATTATTTTCTTAAAGAATATTTAACTGATGAAGGGAATGTTTTTCAAAGTTATATAATGTGAAATGAAAATATAACATAAAACTAAATATTAGATTAATTTAAGATTAAAATTATTTATAAAGCATGTCTATATAGACACATAGTTTATATATGCCTGAAAAAAGACCTGCAGGAAATAATACTGAAATATTACCAGTGTTAGCTGGGTGATAGGCTTTTCAGTGGTTGCTATTTTTTTATTTATACTCTACTATTTTCTTCTTATAATGGCATTTATTACTTTCCCAATTGGGGGGTTGGGAAAGTAGATGTGACCATTAAAACAGTCATTCCTTGTTTTTCAGTCCCCTGCCCCCACTATACTTAACTCCCCATTGCTTATTAAAACTTAGAGCTGAATTGCTAGGTGTCTTCCAGGTAAAGACTTTTTTCAAGGCCCTTCTCCTGTTACTTCTCATCTTTTCAGGGTAATCAGGCCCATCTGTGACTTTGAAAGGACATGCTTCTCCCTTGGTTATTAAGAAATTCAAGGAGAGGTCATTGATGCCAGAGTGAAGGGGACCAGCCCTGCCCACCTGGGCATCTCTCAGCCTGGCTTCTGACTCCATTCTCAAATCTGCCCCCAGGGCCTGCCCAGGAAGCCCCTGTCCCAGGACTGAGTGAAAGGGCCCACAACCCACCAGGGATTACTTCACCACACGTGACCTGGTTGAAGAGAGGCTGTTTCAGACTCACTGGCATAAACTTTCCATCTCTGCAAGCTGACAGGTTTTATGGTGATAGAAAAGGAACCTTTTAAAATAATGAAAAATAAAAGTCTCATTCAATTTTGTTACTCTTTGATTTCTAGGTCAAAGGAAAAACACAAAAACGAGAAAAAAGAAAAATAAATCAACCAAGAGCAGACAGCCCCTGGGCACATTTATACTTAATACATATGGATGAAGCTAACTGTTATTTATAGAGCCTTTCCATGTGTCACACTGGGTGCTAAAGGCTTTACCAACTCTATCCTTTGTGTGATCCTCTGAGGAGCTCCTATGAGACAGGGCTGATCCTACTGTTAGATAGTACAGGAAGTGGAGAAGAGGAAAAGGAAGCAACCTGCCCAGGTCCCAGAACTTGGACTTCAACTCAGATCTGTGGAGTCCAGAGCCCACCCTCTTAAAGAAACCTCACATTTTGCCTCCCTCCAGTCTGTATCCCCCAGGACTCATTGCTTAAAGGGTTATTTAGAAATGGAAGTCCTTTTGTATGTGTGTCATGTGTCCCTGTCTTTGAATCTCCTATCAGTTCTGATCTTGTTTCATTACAGCATTTCCCTTTAACACCACCTCATTATTTTTAATAGAGTGGGAATAAGGTGTCAATCACCACCACCCCGTTTGAAAACACGTCCATCAAAACAGGACCAGCCAGGAGAAACAGCTATAAGAGCCGGATGGTGAGGCGGAGCAAGAAATCTAAAAAGAAAGAATGCCTAGAAAGGTGAGTTAAAGCAGTATTCTTTGTGAGTTGATCGTGTACCCATGTTGGAGGAAAGTTACTCCCTACTTAATTTCAGTGCTTAGATATGAGTGATTTTAAGCTGTGGTTCACATATAAGTTCATACATTTAAGTTTATATTCATAATAGCATTATTTTTCATAGTGAAAAGGTTTACATGGTTATGTTGTAGAAGAATCCAGATTGCTTTTTGTCATGTGTGAGAACCACAAAAAACCCTTTGTTCTGTCTTAAGCCTCTAGATTTTTTTTTTTTAAGATTTTTATTGGGGAATTGGGGGGATGGGAACAGTGCTGGGGAATTGGGGGAAGGGGAACAGACAAGTTGCTGTCGTTTTGTTCTTCATTCTAGTTGTGGAGGACGTTGCTTCACTGGCCCAAGTTGGCACCATCATTGCGCTCTTCCCAGGCGAGGCAGATCAGTCGCTGGCTTCTGGACGGCCGCTCACTGCGGCTGCTGGTCGCTCACGCTGGCTGCTGGCTACACACGGTAGCCCATGGCAACCCACTGCCACAGGGGCTGCAGCCTACGCCGTTGCCGGCGACTCACGGCAGCCCAGCTCCAGGTTGAGCTGTTGTTCAGCATCTTAGCTGTAGAGGGCAGTGTCACTGGCCCTCATATGTGGGATCTGAACTGGGGCCCTCTGGCATCCCAAGCCAGTTCTTAACCATCGCGCCACTCGGCTGACCCAAGCCTCTAGATTTCATTTCAGTGGAGTTTGGATTTGAGGAACTGGACCTTCAGGGAGTTTAAAGCATTAAATCTACATTTAATAATGTCCTTTACATTATCTAAAATCAAACAGTTGCTATATTTTAAATGCCAGATTTTCTGAAATAACTATATCTTTAAAGCATTTAAATAAGCCTAGAAGTAAAAGGGCTTTGTTTTACTGACTGAAAACAATCTAACTAGATTACCCGGTTGCCATCTGGGAAGCACCATGAGTGTCTTTCAGTGCTCTGCAGACTGGAAGGATGGGTGTGTGTGTTTCTGGTGGGGACATCTCGTGGTAGGCTGTGCTCCCTGGATGTGCTCCATGCACAATGTCACAGCACCCCTCCTTTACCCGTTTGACTCTGATGTGTCTGATCTTATTAAAAGGATTTTTGATGATGGAGATGTAGAAAAACAAGCAAATGCAAAAGGAATGCTTATCAACTCCAGGAAAGACAAAGTTATACAACAAAGGAAATAGCATTATGCTTTTCAGGGCCCAGCTGTGAACAATGTTTGTAATGTAAAATAAACACCAGCCTTTTTTCTAACCAAAACTTTTGGTTTAACTCTATTGGAAGGAACAGGAAATGAGAAGTGTATTTAGTCAGAAGTGGAAGAGGATTGTATAAGAGCTTATTTCTGATCTTCTGTGGTATGATATCAACAGATAATTTCTAAAACCTAGAAACTAAAATATAATGTAAGCACATGCCTTAGTCATATTCGGGCAAATGGGAAAAAAAACAGATACAATTTTGAGTGAAGAGTGGTTTCTCTGGGGAGTGAGCAGAAGGCAGAGTAGGGGAGTTGTTATTTTTTTTATATAAGTTTATAAAACTATTTAACTTTTTAACCCAAGTGTACTTATTACTTTGATTAAAATTGCACACACAGACACACACACACACACACAAAACACATAAATTCTGAGATGTTGCTTTTTTTTTAATGTGTGCTTCGTACTTTGATTGTGTTTTAAGTCATATAGAACACAGTGTGTCCAAGAGGTAGCAGTGTTAAGCCCACCAGGGGTGAGTCAAGCTTGTATGATAGCAAAGGATCTCTGTTCAGCCACCTGCACGTCCGAGCCGTCGGAAGCTGTGCGTTTTGCTGTAAGATGCGCTTCTTGAGCGCTAAATACACATTTGCTTCTGCTGCAGCATGTGTCTGCCACCCTGCTGATATGATAAGCTTCAGTTCACCGCTCTCAGTTTTTCCATGTAAATATACAGCCTCCATGGTCATTAGGAATATCCGGGAGCCCACAATGGAATAAGCACAGCAAACAGCCCCTCGTAGATAAAGCTTCTGCCCAGTGTGTCACCACCATTAAAGAATCCTGTGTCCAAGATGATCATTTTTCTTCCAGAGATGTGCTTTGTATTATCTCTTAATTAAATTGTGTCAGTGTATCTGGGGGTATGTACTCAAAAGCTTTCAGGCAAAGAATAATCTCCTCATAAACCTGACAAATAAATAAATGAATATATACTTAATATAGTTTATATTTTTCCTATGTTTCCATCTATTCTGAACATCTTTGGAGTTGAGAGAAGAGTGCTTCCATTGTATACTATTAAAGACTCTTCCTAAGTCATAGAAATATTTTTAATGTCGTAGTGGGATCCTACTCTTTAATAGGATCTGCCATCATATCACTGTCTCCGACACAGAGGTGCAAACTGAACACTCTGGTATTGTGGGGAGGCAGGAGTGGTCCTAAAGGCAGAATCTGACCCTTTTCCTGCTGTTTTCCCTCCAGGAGGAGATCCCTTTTCAAAAAGCTGGCCAAGCAGCCTTCTCCATTACTCCACACTAGCCGAAGTTTCTCCTGCTTGAACCGATCGCTGTCATCGGGGGAGAGCCTCCCTGGGTCCCCCACTCACAGCTTGTCTCCACGATCTCCTACACCCAGCTATCGATCTACCCCTGACTTCCCATCTGGTGAGTGAGTCTCCTGGCCAGGACAGCAAGGGAGAGTAGCGAAGAGGTCCCAGTCACCATGTGAGATCCTGAAACACAGGATTATTCCAGCTCGGAGGTCACAGGATAGGTCTATTCGAACCATTCAAATATGACAGGAAGTGTTGGGTTAAACCTTGGTGCGGGGATATTTATCTAAAAAGGCATTCATTCATTGGAATTGGATGCTAAGACAATTTGTTGACCTTTACCGGACCTTACCTAAAACAGTTTGGGCTGGAAGTATGGACAGGAAGGGGAAGGTGGCCATTGCTCACAGCATTCTGTTTTCCACCCACAGGCACTAACTCCTCCCAGAGCAGCTCCCCAAGTTCTAGTGCCCCCAATTCCCCAGCGGGGTCAGGACACATCCGGCCAAGCACTCTGCATGGTCTAGCCCCCAAACTCAGCGGACAGCGATACCGGTCCGGAAGGCGTAAGTCGGCTGGTAGCATCCCTCTGTCCCCGCTGGCCCGGACACCCTCTCCAACTCCACAGCCCACCTCCCCTCAGCGGTCTCCGTCACCTCTGTTGGGACACTCACTTGGCAATTCCAAGATCACTCAAGGTTTTCCCAGCAAAATGCACTCCCCTCCCACCATCGTCAGACACATCGTGAGGCCCAAGAGCGCAGAGCCCCCGCGGTCCCCGCTGCTGAAGCGCGTGCAGTCGGAGGAGAAGCTCTCGCCCTCCTATGGCAGTGACAAGAAGCACCTGTGTTCCCGCAAGCACAGCCTGGAGGTGACTCAGGAGGAGGTGCAGCGGGAACAGTCCCAGCGGGAGGTGACCTTGCAGAGCCTGGAGGAGAATGTGTGTGACGCCCCTTCCCTCAGCCGGGCCAGGCCTGTGGAACAAGGCTGCCTAAAGCGCCCCGTCTCCCGCAAGCTGGGAAGGCAGGAGTCTGTGGATGACCTGGACCGGGAGAAGCTCAAGACCAAGGTTGTGGTGAAGAAACCGGACAGTTTCCCAGAGAAACAGGAATCCCACCAGAAAGCCCACGGACTTGGCAGTGATTTGGAAAACCTCTCTACTTTGAGGCTAGAAGAGAGAGAGAAAAAAATATATCCCAAGGCTTTAGAAAGGTCAAATCACTTTGAAAACAAAGCAGCCGTGCAGGAGACCCAGTCCCTGGGCAGCCTGCTGAAAGAGGCTCTCCACAAGCAGGCCAGCGTGCGGGCCAGCGAGAGTGTGACCTCAGACGGGGTGGCCGCTGGCTATAGCCCCGTACCCGGAGACCATAGCCAGGGCACCGGTGACTTCAAACGAGCCTCCACTCCTGGCGCCTTTCAAGACAGTCTCTGTCACTCCACTGACAGGCCTGCCTCTGGGAAGGGTGACAACACGGAGAAGATGCCCCAGGCCAAGGAGTGTCTTCGATGTGAGAAGCTAGACAGCAAGCTGGCCAACATTGATTACCTCCGAAAGTTAATGTCACTTGAAGACAAAGATGACAGCCTCTGCCCTGTGCTCAAGCCCAAGATGACATCTAGTGCCCATGAATGCCTGCCAGGGAACCCAGTCCGGCCCATGAGTGGGCAGCAGGAGGCCCCCCTGGCCTCTGAGAGCAGAGCATTCATCAACAGTGCCCATACAGCTCAGATGAGCTGTGTCTCTTTTGTCCCTCTCAAGGTTTTAGCTGGCCGGGTGGATGGTGGAGCGGAGAAGCCCGGCTTAGTTACTCCTGAGTCACCTGTCCGGAAAAGCCCCTCTGAGTATAAGCTGGAAGGTAGGTCCGTGTCATGCCTGAAGCCAATTGAGGGTACTTTGGACATTGCTCTCCTGTCTGGACCGCAGGCCTCCAAGACAGAGCTGCCTTCCCCAGAACCCGTGCAGAGCCCCAGCCCAGGCAGTGATGTGAAGCCCTCTGTGCCCCTGGCTCTTCCCAGCAGCGGCGGGAAGAAGGGTGACACTGCTGGGCAGAGGGAGCCTTCCCCTGCTGGCTTCAAGATGAATAAATCCTACCTGCTTGAGCCTCGGGTCCCACCACCCAACCGAGGTCTCCAGAATGCAGCAGCAGCTCCCCTGCCTGACCCAGAGCTAAAGCAGGACAGGAAAGCTTCCCATGCCACCAGGAGCCTGGTGACAGAAAACGATCCCCCGCGGAGAGAGAGCGACCCCAGCAAACACCAAGATCCCAGCCCTGACACTAAGCGCCTGCCCTTCCCGGAGCAGAACCTGCACAGTGCCGATCCAGCTGGGCCGTGTGGCCCGCTGCCACCCGAAGGGGTCCCCTTGCGAGAGAAGCTGCGTGGGAAGGAACTGCCCGAAAGAGGCCCTTCCACCGCCAGAAGTGAGCGGCCTGCTACAAGGGTTGATGTCCGCAGAGACTCCTCCATGGAGCTGGGTCCTCCAGAAGCTGCTAAATCCAGTGACAGTTCTAAAAATCTCCCCTCTGTGGGCAGGACCCGCCCAGACCTCTACACACAGACCCAGGCCGTGGAGAAAGCTTGGGGGCCTTGTGGGAAAACAAACCACAGAGATGGGCGGGATGAGGCAAGGCAGCTGGCCAAAGAGGACTCCTCTGTGCACTCAGGGGAGACTCCTTGTGACAGGAAGCTGGGCCAGGGAAGGAGTGGTGTGGAGCATAAGCCGGAAGCCCCTCATTCCAGGCGGTCTTTGCAGCCACCTGGAACTGAGAGCGGGAAGGGGGAAAAGCTCTCAGGTTTCCCATCTTTGCAGAAAGACAGCCTCAAGGAACCAGAAAAGAAAGAGCCGCTTCTACAACAGCATCTCAGCAGAGGCTCTCAGCCCCTACCAATCACCAAAGAACTGCCCAGCCTGGCCGCTCGGCAGCACTGCAGTTCACCCAGCCAGTCTTCCGGCAGGGAGCTGGGGGGCAAGCCCTGTGCTGCAGAGCCCAGCCCGGGCCTCCAGGACCCACCCAAGCCCGCTGCTATGAACAGTGAAAGCAGCAGCCCTAAGTCCCGGCCAGGCCCTGACCCAGGCCCCCCAAAGTCCAAGCACACAGACAGACCCCTCTCCTCTCAGAAGCCGAGTGCTGGGGCTACAGTGGTCAGAGAACCTGGCACGCAGACCCCTGGTGATCCCGGCCGAGAAGGGAAGGACATCAATAAGGGCATGTTGGATGTGTTTTCTATCCTCTCACGTTCCCAGAACACAGCCGGCGATGCGATCGCCCAGAGAGGAAGAGGGCCCTCGGCCCCACTGCCCCCTGAAGGGGCTCCTGTGGACACCAAGCCAAAGCCCCCCAGTGGCGGGCATCCCCCAGAGATGCTGGAGAAGCCCGGGTGTCTGCCACGGCAAGGACACCTAGGGGCTGGTGAGCCTGTAGACCAGAAACTTCCCTCTGGCAGTGAAAAGCTAAACCTGTCTCCAAAGCACCCCAAACCATCCACTGTGAAAGATGGCCCCCCACCATGCAGACAGACAGATAAGAGCCTCAGTCCACAGGCCACCACCACAGACCGGAAGTCTGAAGGGAAGAAAGGCACGGAAGCACTTTATGTTCCAACAGACAGCAGGAAGCTGGAGGCCAGCCTATCCCTGGCACATGGCGAGGCCAGGCTGAAAGGCACAGAGAGGCCACCAGCAGTGGCGGGGAAGGGCTTGCCAGAGTCCAAGGGGAAAGGGCTCGGTCCCCAGAAGCCCCTGACTGAGGCAGGCAAGCCCAGCGGCATGAAACGGTCACCCTCAGCCACTGGGCAGAGTTCTTTCAGATCTGCTGCCCTCCTAGAAAAGCCTCTGAGCTTCTCCTGCAGCTTCCCTGAAGCCAGACCAGGAGTGCGAGAGGCCTCGGCAACCATGAGTGACACCTTTTCTGCCAAGGCCAATGGGACCACAGCTGAGCCCACAGCCCCCAGCAGCAGGGACCATAGGAAACCCCCGTCTGGGGTGGATGGAGGAACCAAAATGACAAAGAGCGACTCTTTGCCATCTTTTAGGAGCTCTACCATCACTCTGGAATCACACCACCCCAACCCCAATGTGGTGGGGGGAGCTGGCCCCCGGGACAGGGCCCTCTCCGTAATGGCCACCATAGGAGAAACCAAAGGCAAAGAGCTTGCCCCGGCCCAGCCTCCTCAGATTAGGAAACAGAATGTGTGCAGAGAGGTGACCAAGCCGTCCCCTGCGCCCAGCACTGACCGCCCCATCACCCTTTCTTCTGAGAAGGACTTCGTAGTCCGGCAGAGGCGGGGGAAAGATAGTTCGCGGAGCAGCCCTCACAAAAAGGCCTCGTAATGGGGCAGCCCCAGGTGGTCCTGGGGAGACCCAACCTGAATGTGTAACTGAGTCTTGACTACCTTTCGAAACCAGCACTGTGGGAACGTCGCCAGGCAGAGCCTGGAGCCTCACTGAAGAAGGGGAGAGAGAAAGAAAAGATGGAAAGAAACAGGAGACCTTCTTCCAAATGCCTTCCCAACTGTAACCGGTAAAACTGTTACCAGATAGTGTTTGTACAAGAAACAAATGAAATACCTTGACAGTTGAGGGTTTGTTGAGGAAAAAGATATTCTCTGTAAATATCTGGCAATGTGTTTGGTTTGGGATGTAGAGTTTATACCTTGCTGCTGATTGCGTCGTTTACTACAGCTTTTTAAAAAAATAAATAAATAAGATTTTTGCTTTACCACTTATCACAATGTAGTAATGAAGCAAAATGGTTAAAACCAAGTTTATGTGAAAGTACAGATACACCCATCTTCATGTATATACACATCCACCCACATGTTTTGGTCTGTGGTTTAAGAGACTATTTCAAGGCTACATTTTTCTAAGTTAAAACATCCTAAGTAGAGAGAAAGATACAAGAAAGCCCTAAATACAGTAGATTGTGAGTTTTTAATGTGTATTTTTAACCAGAGATTTTGATAGTACTGTATCTGGCTACCTGTGTTTCCAGATCTAAAGCAAGAACTACTCTCATCGCTGTGTTTGGAATCCTCCTCCATTAGGAATGGCCAGAGCGAACGGAGCTAGCCGTGTTCATTTCATGGTCACCCTAATAGACAGTTTGATCCTGGGTCTACCTGTCTGAAAGGCCAGCTGTCCCTGTCTATGTGTGCGTATGTGGGTCTTCAGCTGAAGTAGAACAGGGACTAGAAACATATTGACTTCACTTCTGTTCTGCTTTGCTTCCGTGTATGCTCTTAAACTCAGGCCTGTATGCGGCGGGTCACTAGTCTCAGAAGCACACATTTTGTAGTCGTCCTGCAGCAGCCCTGCTTGTGAACAGAAAGGACAATTACTGACTGCGCACAAATCTGCTAGTACTTAGGTCAAGTGATAAGCATCAGGCATTGGAAGAGGTTTTCAATTTGCTTTTTTGAAGAAACGAAGGGGAATGGATTTGGCATCATAGCATATATATTAAGGAATAATCAGGACATCAGATACATTTTAACACATAGCTGGGGCCTTATGTTGTAGATGAAGCTTGCTGTTTTTAGCAAGTTCCTGGGTTTCACATTCATCTCTGATGCATCGAGTAGCTCCATACATTTCATAACATGAACTCTTTATTTGTATGCAAAAAAAATAATAATGTATTAATAAAGAGCAGCATTTTTGTAACAGACCTGTTGGAGCTATTTGGTGCTTGAATGTGACCGTCCTTTTTACTTTTGCTAAGCCTTATTTAAATTTTGTACACCATGGAGTATGTAAAATTTGTCCAATCATTTTAGTGCTGAGGGGTTTTTTTTGTTTGTTTTTTGTTGCAGTTTTCCTGGTGGTTTGTTTTGTATTATTATAAGATGGCACTTGCTGACATAAATACTAAGGCACTAAGGTAAAATACACACAGATAAGTATTTATAAGATGTTTGGGATCCATAGCAGGAATTTTGTTTTGTTTTATAAGAAAAAAACAATATATCAGCGAATACTAACCCAGCGCCCACACCCTCCTGGGGTTGTCTTAGTATCTTCAGGCTATGAAATTGTTCATCTAAGCACAGCATCATCTTATAGCCCTGTGGATTGTAAATCATTTAGCGAGGCTGTAAACTCCGCTCCAAAAACAAAGGCATAACTTAACCAACTGCTTGGTTGTCCTTCATTGTAAAAGGAGTTGGCAATGGCACACGCGTGCGCATGCACACAGATAGAAAAGAATAGAAAAAGTCTCCTCCTTGCCTCTATTTTTTTCCCATGTAGTTTTTGCCAGTCCCCATCACTACGTTGTGAAATTGTGGAAGAAACATATATTTTACAAGAACTTAAATGGGTTTCAAAAGTGGTCTCAACATTTATAATTCATATCTGTGTTTGGCAGTTGTCATAACCCAGTGCTTTTGCACTCAGACATCGAGACAGGTCTGTTGGGGAGGCGGTTCATGGTTTACAGCCTTTGCTTTTTAACTGTCCAGTTTCCTTTAAAGCACAACTAGGTGCTTGTTTACAAATGCTATTTTTATGTATATTTTGTAGAGTGTATTATCATTTTTGCCAAATACGTTTTTGCATTTTGGATGAGTAAAGAGTACTTAAGATTGCATTCATGTAATACCTGTTTGTTGTTGTAAACCTCTCCAATCAGCTGATAGAAATTCTCCTGTGTTCTCTTGGTCAGTCTCCTGTGATTGTAAGACGTGCTCCTTGATAGTACTCCCAGCAGTAGATTTACCAGCTTAAAGTTTGTTAGGATCTGTGCAATAAAGTGTTTGCAGTCTTATTTTCTCTAAGAAATTCCCTATGGATGTCATAATTGTTGTATATTGAACAAATATTTATACTTATGCAGTTGCATAACATTGAAATAAAAATTTAGCATGAAAAGGTAATGACTAATACATTTTTTTCACATATACGCATAAACATACCATCTCCAAAATGTTACTGACTATAACTCTCTATTATAGAAAGTATGGGTTTTGGCAGATTGCTTTTTGTTGAGTAGAATGGTTTGCTCATTTTTTACAAACATGTTCCATTCTTTAAGATTCTTCTTTCTCTAACCCCTTCCTGTTTTCTACCAACCTACTTCCTTGCCTGAAAAACTTACCAGCTTCCACACCACACTCACCATCTCCGCACAGTCTCAGGAAGAGATATCCTTTCTCAGCGACACCACCTTCTTCAAGTCTCCCCAAACATTGCTCCACCAATTACTGTTCTGTCCTCTCATCTTTCTTTTTCTCCTTTCCTTTCTCTGCACGATTAAAACCATTGAAACCATCAGGAAGGAAGGAAGCAACCTAACATTTATTGTCTACCTATGATGAATGGATGGATGGATGGATGAATGGATGGATGGATGGATGGATAATAGATAGATAGATAGATAGATACTTAGTACTGGAGAAGATGCTTTTCACTGACCATCTCATCTGAGCTCCAACACAATCCTCAAACTATTGTAGATGATGGTGGTGTCTGCATCTTACAGCTAAGGAAACAGGTCCAGATAGACTGGAATTTTATATCCTGAAAGAGCCTGGATTACAATCAAGACTTTTCTGGTCCTAATGCTCTTAACCTTTCTAAACATTACCAGGTGTTGGGTAATTGAATTCAGATCCAGGCCCCTGTGTGAATGATGTAAGCCACTTCGTTTTCTTTACATGCAGAAAAATCATATGGTGCAAAATTACAAATTTGATGATTGGTGGGAAACCATGAGCCAAGGAAGCTAATTGTTCTCTGTAATAGGGCTCCTTTATTAGTTGCAATTAATCAGCAGGCAATTTCCCATCTAGCATTTTTGGTTCACAACACAAATGTAACATGAAAAAGTGTTGCTTTATTAACTACAGAAATTTGTTTCCTTCAGTATAGGCCAGGCGTTAAGGAACTCAGTGGTAGAGTAGCTCTAAAATTAAACTTTCCTCCTACTAGTATGTCTGGAACTCATTCCTCAAAGTAGTCATTTTGTGTTATTCCTCTTGTATTCTACTTCTTATTCCAGTTAATACCGTACACATCTCATGTATTTAGGAAAGCTAGACATAACCATAGCTTTGTTGAACCCCCATTTCATTACTGTTTGTATATTGAAAGTCAGTCGGCCCAGGTTCAAGCTCCCTGGCAGTTCAGACACCTCAGGGCCTGGACTGGAGTCATTAGCACCAACCGTCAGAAAAGCATGCATCAGCATCTCACTGAATTCTGAGACTGCATCGCAAAAGACAAGATCGTTGTCTCTTATAATATCATCACAGGCTGATGGTGGGGCTGCCAGTTCCAATACTTGGATGCAGGCAACACTTCAAAAAGAATCTGCTCCCAAGACTGAGGTTTCCTCTACTCTCTGTGACATGCCAGTCAAGTCTGTTCAGATGTGGGGAAAAGAAAGATGGGTTGCTCATGGTTACTTGTTATTGCCCCACACAGCTGTACGAAAAGTCTATTGATGTTGTAAAGCTGAAAGCCTCTAACAAATATTCATCTGCTGTTTCATTGAGCACTGCCTGGAGATGGCTGTCAGCAGCGGGACGTGAAGCATGAAGATGTTTGCAAGACCTGAAGCAAGCATGTTGCGGCTAGCAAGCCTTCATATGTCAGGCTGGAATCACCATATCCTCTAGCTCCAAGCTGTCTAAATCCTTTATCTGGAAGTCCTGTCCCTTTGGAATATACATACTGTGTTAAACAGTACTGTGCTGAAGTGACTTTACTGGGCTGGAGACAGGTTTGCTCTTGTTGTGACCGAGAGGGCAGTTCCTGTGGATGCCCACTCATGTCCATCAGCACAGCACCACCCTGTAATGTGAGTCCCAGCTGCCTGGACTACTGCCTGTTCCAGTGGGGAATTCTTAAAACAGGAACATCTCCCTCTGTCCTCAAGGAAAAGGAAAGAACAACCCATAAAGCTCGGGCTTGATGATTTGCATTTGAAAACACAAAGCTGAGAAAAAGGCTGTCTTCTTTTTCAGTACCTGTAAATTCTCACAGCCCAGTGACCTTTTAATCCTTCTTGCCCTTTGTAAAAACAAGCAAGTCTGGAAACAAAATGCTCATTTTCTCTTTATTGCTCAATGCATTGTCATTGAAGCAAATTAAAAGAGCAAAAAGAAAAATGTTTGAATCGCTGTAATCCCACCAGCCCTCTGTCATTCTTCAGTTTATACAGATTTTGTATTTTTCCAACAAAATGAAATAATAGTTGGCATGATATTTGGCAACCTGCTTTTTTGCTTAGTAATAAATCACAAATATGTTTCAGTGTATATGGATATACTTCTGCAATATTATTTACAATGACTGCATGGCATTTCATTTTATGGATGTGCCATATTGTTTTCTTTCAAGTGCACAAAGTGGAGAACCTCAGGTGCTGGCGATTGAGGTCCCTCCTACTCCTTTTAATCATTCAATTTATTCCTACACTCTCCCATCTCCCTCTCCCACTTCATATGCAGCCATGTTAATGGTTTTTCTTTGTGTTGTCTTACAAAATATAGATATCATTGTTTTTTATGCATGTATCTTTAATTTATAAAAATGATGATGTTAATATGTTATTTGAGGTTTCTTTTTTTTTCCCTCAAGCCCTACATGTTGGTTCACAAACTGGCCATCATACATGAAGGGCAAGGAGAAACTGAGAAAGAGGCAGACCACTCCAGATTGGTAGATAGCAGTTTCCATAAGCAAGGGAACTTACAGAAAGGTTTGTCTTGGATGACTGCAAGAGAGTAGATCTCGCTCGTCTTCCAGAATCTTCAAAGTTTATATAGAGGCCTTAATAGGGTTCAGTCACATTTATCATCTAGATGGTGTCAATAGCACCTTACTCTCAAGATGCTTCCTCTTTGAAAATAGTTCCCACTGTGGGGACATTAGGCAGAGAGTACATTCCAAGGGCAAGGGAGGGGGTGAGGAGCCTCTGATTGCCAGGGTCCAGCTGATGGGTCAATTGGCAGTCACGTCCTCTCGATGACCTCCTCCAACACTAAGGTTCAATTTTATTGCTATAGCTGTACCTCATCCATTGCTTCCGATTATAGGACCCCATGGGTGTCTTCCACATTTTACCTATCTATTTCCTAGTGATGAACACTCAGATTGGAACTCCCCCCTCCATAAATAGTGCTGGGGTGAATATAATTTTGGAAATGTAAAATTTTCTTGGGACCTATACCCAGAACAGAATTTGTGCTTCACATGTTTAATTTGACTAATTATTAACACATGGCTCTAGTGGCTGCACCAGTCTACATCCATAAGCAGGGCATGCAGTTCCTATAACCCCCATCCAACCTTCACTATTTTCCAGCGTTCTCTTTTTCCCAGGCTGATAGATATAACACTTTATCACATTGCAATGTGTATTTCTCTATTTCCTAATAGAATCAACATGTTTACAATGTTGTTATCTCACCCAAAAATATAGAATGTCTCCCCATTTGTTCAGATCATCCCCTAATTTATTTAATCATTTATCTATTGGATATTTCGGTTGTTCCCAAGGATAAGAGAAAGAGAAAAAGGGAGACCCAAGCTGTTGAGAAAGCCCACAAACCGGCATGAAGGGAGGAGGAGGAGATGGATGGATGCTCTGGTGACCGCCATCCCCTGCTTACTTTTGCAGGATCTAGTATGTCTTTAACAATCCAATGCTTAGAGAATATTATCTAAAGATGGGGCGGGATTGGGAGAGGAGCAAAAGGAGGATATTCAATGAAGCTTACTGTTTAATTTTTCATGGGCAATGATGGCTTAAAAAAATAACCTGTAGATGAATTCTTTCCTTTTTCGAGACCCACAATATTTAATATATTATTTCAAATTGCAAATAGCTGGGATGGAATGGGAGCGCAAGGGGGGAAGGTGAGAGAACAGGGTACAGTGATGGCAGAGACTAACCAGCTTCCTGCCCAGGATGTCTCGCCCTTGGTTTGGAAGGCTCATAGCCCTCTTTCTCACTGGATTAGGGCATTTCCTCTTGCAGAACATGGAGCCCTCCTTCAGCTCATTTAACTAATGGAGTCCAGCACATGCTTCTGCTATTTTTTGATAAAATTAAGATTAGGGAAGGATTTTACATAAAATCATTTGGCTGAGACTGGCCAACCCCAGTCTAACAGAATCCCAATATCTAGGGTGGGACAGATGAATCTGTTTTGTATAAAATCCCTCAGATGACTTTGGTGATAAACCATTATTTGGGAGCCACACTAGGCTGGCCCATTCCTCTGCCACCTTCAGGCTAATTCCCCCCATGTTTAGACATTCTAACTCTTACCGTATCAGGCAGTTGATTCCAGCTCAACACCCTGCACCCCCCGTCATGACTTGCTTAAAACTAATCACATCTTCCTTTGCTGCACTTCAAGTTAATTTTCTCTGCAACATTCAGAGCAGACAGAAAGCAATGTCAGGCACCCCTCTTGCATCCTAGACTAATATACAAAAACATTAAAATGCCATTTATGTCATACTTTTATAAACTTGAAAATTGTAAATGGCACTTATTGAGGATTAGGCAAGTAGGAATGATATGACAGCTCTCAGTCTTGAAATTTTACAGATAATGCCTGTGTTTGGTTCAGTTAACAGTGATGGCTGCAGGCACAGGGGAAAGGTATAATTTGCTCCCACGTTGTGGGAGTTGCAGTTCATGCAGAGAGTTCTCTGTGATGGAGGCCAGTCAGATTTTTATGGACTTCAATGCTATTTGCTTCAGTACACTTTGAAATGCAGGGTCAGCTTGCTGAGCTACAACATGCAATAATAACACATTTTTATAGGAGTAGCTTGTCAGAGCAGCAACAACATGCGATACATAAAACCAATAAACACACCATGTCTACAGATTCTATCCTAGTAACCAGGATAAAGCAATAAAATTGACAGCAGCCATCAAAAAGCTCCCTTTCTGACTTTGTAAGGTGAATTTACTGGTGTTTAAAGCAGCAGAGCTGTCACAAGTCTTAGATCAGCGTGTAGTTATAGAGCAGCAAGTTGCATCGTGTGGAAGGGACGCATGCCTGGTAAATGCAAGCAGGATGGGCAGTTAGTTATGTTTTGCTGGGGCTTGGGACCCTCTGGTCCTCGATGTGATGTGATCCACATCAAAGATATTCTACAGAATGCTTTGGCGTTTTCCAAGTGACACATTAAATATTATGGAGGACAGTGTGGCTATGAGGTCAACAATTAATATTTCCTGTCTACAGCTTAAATCCTTAAGGCAGGAAGTGCTTAAATTTGCTAGAATACACAGGGAACTCAATGGGTTGGTGCTGTCTTAGACTGAATTCTTAGAGTGTGGACTTCCATACTCTGTGATATGAAGGAAGGGAAGGGAAGGG
>NW_017731529.1:2738629-2742187 GCF_001890085.2 Hipposideros armiger
ACAGCCCACCTGTAAGTTCAGCTCTATAATGTAAGAGGGACAGCACCAGATTGACAGAAGGAGCTCCCCTGGTTCTCAGGGGAGGGTGGCCAATGCAGCAAAAATCCAGAAACCATGGCGGAGGGGGATCCTGGAAGAGGATGTCTTTACTTTATTTATTTATTTAGTGACTATTTGTAACCCAGTGGCATTGTAGAGACCTTGGACACACCTAAGGATTTAGATAAATGGAGTCAACTTGATAACAAGATTCATTTCTCAGCCTCTTCTTTTCAACTCATTGTGTCTTCCCTTTTTCATTTAAAATGTATAGTAAGACTTTATCCCCAACAAGTTTCTCAAAGGGCTACATTACTGGGAACTCAGACCCAAGCACAGGGCCTGAATTGTGGGAGAGTGAGGAGCTGGGGTCCTCAGTGCTGTCAAGTTGTGGGTGTTGAAGGTCTCTTTTCAGGGTCAGGGTGGGAGGTGCTTGGAGGCTGTCCGTGAACGTAAGGAAAATGGCCTCCTCATGGGTTACTCTTTCGGACTTTCCCTACCATGGGCCCTCCCTCAACTTCTACCCACCTTCTCAGGGAGGTTCATTCGTTCTGAGACTCATAAAAACAGTGAAGTCCCCACCCAGCACCAGGAACCAATTTGTGAAGCCTGGTTCAGACAACAGTTCCTCGACTTAGGGCGATTTTGCTAAACACATTTATTTGCCATCTCTGGAAACCTCCAGCACTAAATGTGCTGGTATTTCCACCTAAGAAGGAATTTAACTGATAAGATGAGCAGAATGGCGAACAAGAGTAAAAATACAACAAGAAAGAAAATGCCCATGGCTGTCATCCCACAGGACAGTTTGACCTCAGACAGTGGAACTCCCCTTAAAGATGGCGGGTTTGCACACACTGTTTCTTCCAAGCCCTCCAGTTTTTGCAGGTTTTCTTTGTACCAGGTTATGAAATAAAAATTGGAGCAAGTGCAGTCCAGGGGATTTTGACTTAAATTAATGGTGCTCTGCTGGGACAAGATGGGGAGGAGATGGGGTGAGATAATGCCAAGGCTATTGGCAGCTAGATTGAGGTAGACCCCCTTAAGATGGCTAAGAGCACTGATGCTATCTCCTGTCAGGTTGTTGTGGCTTAAGTCAATGTATCTCATTTTCCCAAGGCTGTGGAATGCTTGCTGGTCTATAGAAAAGAGCTCACAGGAGGATAAAATTAGAATTTCCAAGCTGCCTACTGTCTGAAGGAGGTTGGTCTTTGAGATGCTCCCATCTTGAAAGCGATTTCCCTGTAAATTTAGAAGCCGGAGATCCAGCAGGCCTTCTAGAAGGTGCTGATTGCTGGTATTAAGGAGGCAGTGAGAGAGATTCAGAGCCTTCAGGTAAGAGAGGTTTTGGAAAGGACTTTGTGGAGCATTAACATGCAAGTGGGTGAATGCCAAGTCCAGGAGCTCTAGCTTAGGACATTCTTTGAACGCCTGAGCCTGGAGACCAATGGGCATATTGTAGCTCAGGTTTAGGTACTGCAAGTGGGACAGGTGTTTGAGGGGCAGATTGCAGCAGTCAGAAGCCTGTATGTCACTGTGACTTAAATCAAGTCTCTGAAGATTTTCTAGTTTTTCTAAACACCCAACACCAAGGTCAAGTTTTCTCAGGTTGCCTTTGATATAAAGATCTGTAAGGGATGGGAAACTGGCAGCATTGATTTGACACAATTGCTCAAAACTATTTACATTGAGAACTAGTTTCTTGAGAGAGTTCATGCCTTCAATCCCAGAGGGTAACTCTTTCAAATGAGTTCCAGTCAGATCCAATTCCTGGAGTTGTGTGAAGCATCGGAAGGTGGTAGATGACAAGTCAGCGAAATGGTGCTTCTGCAGGTTAATACTCTCTACAGACATTGCACAAAGTCCCTCAAATATGGCTGGAGTAAGGTCTTGATCATCAGTGTCTTCATATGTCCCCAGCCAGAGAGACTGAGTAGTAGAGTTCTGTAGGCCTTTAAACACAACAGACAAGTTAAACGTGCCTCCAAATTTCAAACTTTGGAAGACTCTGGAATGGAAAGCCCCAGGTTCAATGTATTTAATGTCATTGCCATTGAAGTTAAGGCTTAGGTTGGTGGCCTGCCCCAGAGAGCTAATGGCTTTACTAGAAAGGTAGTGGATAGCATTATTCTGAAAATCCAGAACCTTCAGGTTCTGTGTTGGGAAGTTTTCTGGGAGCTTAATGGAGGAAATATGGTTGCTTCCAAGATACAAACTTTCCAACTTTTCCAGATTGTGCACTGGGATAAACTGGAGATTGGATAATCCTGTTTGGATTAAGAAAAGATGCTTCAGTGACTTGGGTCCATTAAGTGATGTTTCTGCCATGAATATCAGTGGATTTCCAGTCAACACAATTGTGTTCAATTGATGATGGCTTTGAAAAGTGTCTTCATGTACCCAGTTAATCTGGCATCTTAAAAAGATAACAGTATTTAACAATAATTGATTAGAAAAAAGAAAAAAGACTCAGCCACAGTGACCTATATTAACGAAGTCATCATTTGTGTATAGTAAAAACAGTGTACATTATTATTCAAAATAAAACATAAAAAAACTTTTTTAGTAACCATGGATGGCCTGGTGAATTAATTACTAGCTTCAGTTCTGAACATTCTGATTTACATTTTTCTTCCAGATATCTTACCCCTTTAGATTGAACTCTCAGAAGTTTGTGTTTGGAATCTAGGGAATAATTAGTAGTTTGATTGTAGAAAAAAATTAAACCATTTACTATTTTAAGTAACATAAATTTGTCATATATAATGCATAATATATGACATATGACATGATATACATGAATCTGTGCAACTCTGGGCCATTTATATTTTTCAACCTCTGTTTTTTTCATCTATGAAGTATAGAAATAATGATTACTTTGTGGAATGGTTGTGAACCAAATGATACACATGAAAATGCTCCATAGAAATATGCAACACTAGAAGTTCAAAGAAACCCATCCTGGTATTGTACCTAATGATACTGGATTATACACACACACACACACACACACACACACACACACACACACACACACACACACCTACACCTCCCCTGGAGGTCAATAAGGAAATTCCTCAGGAATGCATTCTGGAAAGGAAGCTTGAATTTACAGGAGCAAATGAGCCCTGGAGTTAGGTTTGTCATATCTGCCAATATCTATTAATCCCTGGTGGCCAAAAGCCTTGGTTTAATGAGCCACATGTATCAGTGGCAGGAGACAAAGCTTGGGGATAAGATAGGAAATCCTATCAAAAATCTGCAAACTACCAAGACCCTCAAAAGGTATCCTTTCACACTGCTTGTGCTATGTAGCCAGGGAAACGCCTGGCAGGCACGCTCTGACTCCAACAGACTGCTTATTGAGACCCGAGAGTGCATGACTCACCTTAGGTCCCCGATTTCCGCACTGTGCATGCATAGTTGCCTGGGTGGCGATTGGCTGTTAGGCTGCGAGAGGCTGATTGGGACAGGGTGAGACTAGGAGTTTTCCTGGGAGTGTAGAGCCGTGAGCTGTGC
>NW_017731529.1:2749063-2750838 GCF_001890085.2 Hipposideros armiger
ATACTAATAATTTATTGGTATTATCTAATTCCAGGAAAGCATTTTAAACACATTTACACAAAGTTCCCCAAAATAAATGAGGTCCAAATAAAAATTCATTAAACATGTAAGGGAAAAACACATTTGCCAAAGTCAGCAAAAAAGAAAGAAAGAAAGAAAGAAAGAAAGAAAGAAAGAAAGAAAGAAAGAAAGACTTCTACAGAATCAGGTTTTTAAAAAAGCAGATACCTGAGTTATCAGATATATCTGATTATATATGATATATAAAAAACATGTGCTATGCCTGATATATATATATATATATATATCAGAATATATGATAAATATGTTTATATTAAAATGTTTGACATGTTAAAAAAACAGTAAGAACCAACCATATGATGAAGAAAAATAATATTAAAACTGATGTTTAAATTTGTATAATAAGAAATCCATGAAATTTATTAAAATGAAACAAGTTAAATGAAATTAGAAAGCCAGTGTATTGTCTGTACAGGAGATTAGACACAACTGAAGAGAGTATTAATGGACTAGAAGCAAATATGAGAAAATCACCTAAAATATAGTCCAAAAAACCAAAGAGATGGAAAGCAAGGAAAAAATATATTAAGACGTATGAAGGATAAATGAGAAGATGCAGTACAAGTCTAACCAGAGATCCAGAGGAGATAAAAGAGAGCCATGGTTCAAACAGATAATGGCTATAATATTTGAGAACTGACAAAAAACACTAGTCTCATGTTCAAGGAGCCCAACAATCTACACAATGCATCATTGTGCTGTTTTAGCATGCCAAAGGCAAAGAGAAGCTATTAAAAATTTCCAGAGAGGAAAAGATAGATTACCTTCATGTGAATAATAATTAGACAGATAGATGATTGCCCAGCAGCAACAATGAAAGACTGGAATGATAGCATCAAAGGGATGAAAAAAATAACTGTCAACCTAGAATCACATGTCAGAAAATACTGTCTTCTAAGAATCAAAGTGAAATAAAGACATTTTCAGAAAAAAACCCAAGGGAGTTTACTGCTAGCAGACTCTCACTAAAGGAGTTTCTAAGGATGCACTTCTGGAAAAAGAAAAACTATTCCAGAGAGAGAGCTGGAAAGCAAGATGGAATAATGAGGAAAGAAAATAGAAGACATGTTGGTAAAGCTAAAAGCACAATGACTGTTTAGAGTAATAAAAATAGTGTCTAATTTGTGGCCAGATAAAAGTTAGGGTAGGGTGGGGAGAAGAGAAAGAAGATTTTAGAAAGCATGAGGTCATGCGATGATTACTTTTCAAAAATGAGAGAAGAAACTTAGAGTCCTCCAGCTAGAAAAGTTCTCCTGGCCCACAAACTCCTTAAATAATGCAGTCAAGTTCATTTCCTCTAAAAATGAGAAATGATAAAGGAGAGGAAAAGTCAGATTCCTTGGTGCATGATAGGTAGGTAGCAGAATTTTTGTCTCTGTTTGAAAGGGCAAAGCTTTCTCTCAATTTTCTAAGCACGTGCACATGGAGTCTTGGCTGGGGACATGGCTTGGTGTCATTTGGGAGACTGTGGACGGGGAGTCAGGAGAGCAGAGTCCCAGTTTCCCTAATCTGCGAGCTTAAGCAAGCTCCCTAAATCTCCCTGAACCTCCATTTCTTCATCTAACATGAGCCAGATGATCACATTTACCATGCTTCCCTCAGAGTGGAGCCTGTGCAGATGAAATAGTATTATGGTGTGAATGCTCTCCCACCCTGCAGAAGCTTAAGTTGAACAGCCAAAGAAACAGAGCTGC
>NW_017731529.1:2751068-2762088 GCF_001890085.2 Hipposideros armiger
CATTTCCCTTTTGTTAGCTTCCCTTATTTCCCTGTGATGCTTCTGCCCACTGGTTCACAAACACCAGCTCAGCATTCACAATCCTGACGCTGCCTCTAATACCAAATAATAGAAAACTTTCCCCAATTTGTAGGAAAAAAAGTTATTAGATTGTGTGTGTGTGTGTGTGTTTCTCCTCTAAATTTTTCTTAAAATGTGACCACCCCAACGATGGAGTTTAATATGGCATCTGATTTAGTACAAGATTTGTTTTCAGTTTTCTTATCAATGTTCCTTAGAACTTAAACAGCACTACTGACCCAATCTAAACATACAGGATAAGCAGATTATCTCTGTGCCTCCCAAAAGATACTGGAAACAATTGAAATGCAAGTTGTGTTATTATTTAAGTAAAACATCAACCACACACATGGAACTCAGATACATACCTGGTTAAATCCAAAAAGATAAGATCTATGAGTCTGCTGAAAGTTGTAACTTGAATCGTGGGCAAGAAATTAAAGCCAAATTCCAAAAATTCTGTTGTGTTTGGTAGAGTGTCAGGAATTCCTCTGAGACCTAAATTTTCACAGTTATAGGTTTTGTTGGCTTCTTTCTGATGAGAGAAACAATGTAAATTAATATCAGTCTCCATAATTTGATTGACTAGCAAAATTACATATATACGAGATCAGACAATTAAGTTTGCTAACTCATCCTAGAAAAAATGCTATATACCTAATTGTTGAATATCACTATGGTCACCTTCAAAGTACTCCCCTTGGGAAGCTATGCACTGATGCCAGCACCTTGTTTACCCTTCAAAGCAATTTTGGAACTCTTTTCCTGGAATGGCCATCAGAGCTGTCGTTGTATTACCCTTGATGTTCTGAATGTCATCAAAATGACTTCCTTTCAATATTTCCTTTATGTTTGAGTAAAGGAAGAAGTCATTGGGGGCCAGATTAGGTGAGTAGGGAGGGTGTTCCAATACAGTTCTTTGTTTACTGGCTAAAAACTCCCGCACAGACAGTGCCGTGTGAGCTGGTGCATTGTTGTGATGCAAGAGCCATGAATTATTGGCGAAAAGTTCAGGTCGTTTAATTTTTTCACGCATCCTTTTCAGCACTTCCAAATAGTAAACTTGGTTAACTATTTGTCCAGTTGGTACAAATTCATAATGAATAACCCCTCTGATGTCAAAAAAGTTTAGCAACATTGTTGCAACAAGTTTGGAAACTTAAAACTTGTATGTTATCTTTTGAGCAGCAATCCCACTTCTAGGAGTCTTTACCAAATATGTACTTGCAAAAACACAAAATGACTTATGCATAAGGTTATTTATTGTAGCACTTCTTGTATTAGCAAACTATTGACAATAACCAAATTATCCATCATTATAGGATTAGTTTAACAAAATACGGTACATTCACAAAATGGAATCTTTACCAGCTAAAAACAAAATCAGTAAGATGTCCACACACTGATATGGGGTGATATCCAGGTATACTGCGCAGTGAACAAAGAAAGACGCCAAATGTACATATACAGTGTATATAGTAAATGGTATGTAGTAAATAGTATATTGTAGGCTACCTTTTCATTAAGAAAGTATGTGTGCATTTTCTTATATTTGCAAAAAGAAACCATGAAAAAAAACAAACCCTAAACTGGTTTTCTTGAAGGGGAGGGAAGGAGCCAGACAGAGGAGCAGGAATAGAAACAAGACTTCCCTGAATATATTTTGTTTTATAGTTTTGATTTTGGATGCATGGCAATGTTTTATTTCAGTTTGAAAGCAAATCAACTCTAGATTAGCATCAACAAAATTAGGCAATCAGACATTACATACTTCCTGATGTGATACAATATTTAAGTATACAGTACTATCTATGAGATATTCTTGTTCCCCCTGCAAAAAAGAAAAAAAAATTAAAACTTGAATCCAATCAAGACTTTAGGCCTAACTTCCAGTCTGCAAGTGATGTGGGGGATTTAAGTTAAACAGCTCCACGAGGTAGCAATCAGCCAAATGCAGAAGATGGGATAGTCTATAGAACAACTGACTGTTTTATCATCATGTGAATGGTGTGGGTGGAATTGGATGGAATTGGAGAGAGTAATGGAAAGAGAGAGGAGACTGCTCTTGTAGGAAGAGAGATATAAAAGCTACTTTTCAAGTTGCAAATCTTGGACTAACTAGGTAAAAATAGGAAAAAGTTGGTTAGAAGTTTATAGAATTGTGGGGTCATAATTTATGTGGCTGATGCCTTAGGATGAAGGGTAGTGGGGCAGGTATGAAGGTCTGATGGGGTCTATTTTGTAGGTAGAGGCTACTAGGAAAGAAAGAAAGAGTCTCCAAGAAAAGCTCACTGGGGTGCCATCTCTCAGATCATCTCAGGCTCCATGTGATTTCATCCAACCTTTCAGATCCTGACAGTTCCTTGACCGCACAGTGGTCTCACTAGAAGCTCCACTGAGGCTGCCCTGGTCTGGAAAAGACCAGCTTCATCAAACTCTAGATAGAAGCTTTCCTTATCTGCGTTGCCAACAGGCCTGCTGAGCTAGAAACAGGAGACTGCGCACAGCCTCCTTCACTCTGAAGCATGATGTTTTAAAGATGTCACCATTGTAATTGCTTTTTGCCTTACTCCCTCCGCCGCCTGCCTAGTGGCTCACTCTTTTGTCGTTGGAGTGAGCATGCTCATCTACAGGAAATCACTGGTTTTCCTCTATAGTGTGACAACATTACAAATATCACTGATGAAAATGTCATATTTATGTTTCTTTGTAATTCGTTTTTCGTTTTATGGACACACAGTCTTCCAGGCGCTGCCACAAATCCCCCTAATGTCCTTGAAATGCACATTTTGCATTTAAAACTCAGATTTAGCTCACTGGCAAGGAAAAACACATGTTGGTAGACCCCTTTTTGGTGCCCATGAACATGGACGACCCAGAGAGACGGTGTATGTACAGCTGCTGCCCCAATAGCTGCTAAGGGTTCAGATTAGCTTTGAGAGGACGTTTTTCTATTCTGGTCTCCACTGGCATAACTTGGAGAAAGGGGCCTTTTCTGAATTCGTCTTGCTCTATTTTGGCCCCACAGCAAAAGGCTGCACGTTGGCAGTTCCCTCATCTTGAATATGTAAGTACCCATGACACCTAAATTATTCCTCTTTTGTTTTACTAAGCACTTTACTGCATTAATGTGATTCAGAAAGTTGAGAATCCAGCAGGAGCTCTATTGAGCCAGTGGCCTGAGGGAGCTCCCAGTGAAAGGAAAGGCAGGTAAATGAAGTAGCTCAACCTTCATTTTGCTCAGTGAGAAAGCAAGGGCCAGTGGATTTAACACTACCGAGAGGTACTGAGAAGCCACCAAAGCCTGTGTCATAACCTTCTTCTGTAGTTGTGGAGAAGCTGCAGTGAAGTCTCTGCCCTTGATTCCTGAGAGAAAGAGGCACATGACAAACATTGTTGCTTATGAGAGAATTTAAAAAGCAAACACATTTCAGAGAATGTGCTGGGCTCCGCACACACGCGGCCTCTCCCTTAGGATTTCACATTCACACTCCTGTACAGTCAAAATTACCATTGCAGATATTACAGATGGTGATGCCCAAACTCCTCATGCTCTCAAATCATTTAAGCATCACTGAATTGTTTTCAGTCTATTGTATTTTTTAAGGCAGGAAATAGATGCGTGCGCGTGCGTGTGCGCATGCGCACACACATTATTTTTCTCATTCTTTTTTTGAGAGTAAATTGCAGATGTCATGACCCTTCTCCCCAAATCTCTTAAGAAAAAAAGATATTCTCTTATACAACCACAGTGCCATTACCAAAAATTCTGATTATTTAACATTGATGCAAAATTATTATTAAATAGTTTATTTTCAAATTTTACCAATTGTCTCGATATTTTCTATTATAATAATTTTTGTTCTTCTAATCCAGGATCACACATTACATTTATTTTTCATGTCTCTTTGGTCTCCTTGAACTGGAGACAATTCCTCCAGCCTTTCATTGTCTCTCATGGCGTTGATGGTTTTGTTTTTTGGGTTTTTGTTTTTTTTTATGAATACAGGGTTATAGTTGACAGGATGTCCCTCATTTGGGTTTCCTTCTTTTTCTCTCTTTTTTTTTTTTTATCTGTCCTCATGGCTTGATTCAGGTTACACATTTTGGGCAGAAATACTATGTCAGTGAGGTTGTGTCTTTCTCTCTGTCAGTATTCACATCATTTTTTGAGAGTGAGTCCTGATAGTATAGCACAGGATTTCAGGACAGCAGAATGACAGTGTAACAGAAAAGAAAAGCACAGGGTGCAGAAAAGGAATACAGTATGACTGTTGCCACTGTGCCCAGGGCTGGGCTGGCTGGCAGGGCCACGTGCTCAGTTGCTTTTCCAGGCAGACACCCACCACTGCTTTCGTAGCCCAGGTGGTTTCTCTGAGCTCCATATGACCACTTCCTATAAACCCAGCCTTCATTATTTAGACCTCTGTATGGGGTGAATTTCCAAAGCCACTTTCTCACTCTTTTGCTTTGGCTGGTTCCATCGCAGACAGCACCCTTCTGCGCGTGAACTCATGAAACCAGCAGGGTGGTGCAAGGCTACATGGCATTCAGGACGACTGCTCCTTGCCCACCCCCATCCCTAGTCATGGGACATTAATCGAGAGACGCTGTGTGCTTGGGCCTGCACCAACCTCTGGTCTCATGTCAGAGCTGTGCCTTTTACACAGAGCAGGACTCCCAAGTGTCACATCTGTGTTTGCAATCCCTTTTCCCTACAGATAGTCATTTGCATTTTTTCAATCAGGATCTTACTTTGCTTCTTTCTGCTGTATCTCTAACTCCCTGCTGTCCCACTGTATTTTCTCTTCTTGCAAGTGTTGAAATCATTTTCTAATTTAGAATCCTTTGAGTTTCACTCTAGTGGTGATTCCCACCTTTTCGGATGTCTCATCTGCACTTGGCACATGTAGCAGCCAGCTCCCCATGCACAAGAAGCCTGGGACGCTGAACCCCAACCACCCAAGTCCCCCCCGCCCCCTTGTTAGTCATGCCTCAATCCAGAGATAGCAATCTGACTGAGCCAAGTCCCAGAGTAACAGTTCCTCTCAGCAAATAAAACAAAACATTCCCAAGAGGGCACAGTCCGAAAACTTCGTTGTCAATCTGATTCCTTCAGACAAAGGGCATTCCAATTACGTGCAGTTCATTTTCTGTTTGTCTCCAGTCAGACTGCGTGGGTTCACATCCCAGCTCTCAACCACCAAGCTGTGTTCTCTGAGTTTCCTTTTTCTCCAACTGTAGGTGGAAGACAATAACCCCTCTTTGCAGGCCAATTCTGAGGATTAATTGGATAATGTATTATATGTCAAGCACTCCCAAGAGGAGTTAGTATTTCACTGAATCATCACAGCATCATGTCACTATCTAGAGCTGTTGGAAAGCCCTTGTATCCATAAGCTTAGAGTTCTCCTAAAAAAAAAAAAAAAAAAAAGCTCTACTAAGCACCTGTCCTTCCCCCATACCTAGACTGAAGGACTGTCTCCTATGGAACACTGAATTCCAGCTATGCTTGGCATATATGTCAGCCTCCAAAGACTTGGTCGTGGGTCTGATTTTGTTACTTATGATACATACACACACACACACACACACACACACACACACACACACACACAAACACACACCCCACACGGGGGCGGGGGGGAAGAGAGAGAGAAAAAGAACATGAAGCATTTAATAAGAAAGATTCTACATGGAGTGTTTATTGTATTATTTTTAGAAATTGTCTAGGTTTTGATTTTTTTTTCAAACAAAAAGTTTTATTAAAAAATTCATCTCGACTCCTACCTCACTTCATATGCAAAAAGTAATTCCAGGTGGGCTATAGATCTAAATGTGAAACCTAGAATTAGAAATAAATACAAAACAATAGAGCTTCCAGAAGAAAACGTGGGATAATATCTTTATGGTTTCAGGGTAGGCAAAAATTTCTTAAACAGGACAGAAATATACTAAAGGTAAGGGAGCAATGATAAATCAAGTCATACTGAAATTAAGGACTTCTGTTCATCAAAAGATGTCCTTAGGAGAGTGGAAAGGCCAGCCACAGAGTGGGAGAAAATATTTGTAATATGATTAAGGATGTGTAGCCACAGTATATAAAGAACTCTTGCAAATCAATAATAATAATTAAAAAAAAAAGACAGACACCCAAAATAAACTGGGCAAAAGACTTGAAAAGACACTTCATACTCACACACACACACATACACACACATGGATATGCACATGGCCAACAAAAGTATGAAAATGCATTCAATTTAATTACCCATCAGGAAAACAAAAATTAAATCCCAGTGAAATACCACAATACCGCTCGCTACCCATCCATCGAACGGGTGTTTATAACAATAGTGAATGTTAGTGAGGCTGTGGCGCATTCAGAGCTCATATACATCGCTGATGAGTATAAATGTTTCTAGAGCTGTTTCCAGAGATGGTGGGAGCCAACACTTGGGAAACTCTTTGGCGATGTCTGCTACAGTGAAACACGTGCATGCTCTATGACCAAATGCACCCACTCCCTGCTATACACCCAATAAGGATTTGTACTTTTGCTTGCTGAAGACATAGACAAGAATTCCAAAGCAACAACACTCAGAACAAGGCCAAAATTTGAAAATGATGCAAATGTCCATTAACAATAGCATGAATAAATAAATGGTGGCTTGCTATTCACAATACCACTCAGTGATGAACATGAACAAGGGATTGTTTCACAGACCATCATCAATAAATCTCATATATTTAATGTTGAGTGAAAGAAGTCAGGCATAAAAGAGTACAGGCTGTATGGTCTCGTGTACATAAGATTCACAAAGAGGAAAACCCATCTATGGCAATAGTGGACTGGATGTCCTTGTGGGCTCGCGACTGGGCAGAGGTGTGAGGGGGCTGCTGAGGTGCTGAGAACTTTCTGTTTCCCAACCTGTGTGCTGGTCATATGCATGTTCACTTAGTGAAAAGTCAATGAACTGTACACGTAGGATTGGTGAATTTTTCTGCATGTAGGTTTTACTTCAATAAAAAGTTTTCTAAACTCAAAACGAAGCAAAACAAAACAAAAACCTTGCTTTTAGGATAGGGCCTGATAAGCTGATGGTGGTCATGTGAACATATTTACAGTATGTGGTGAGTTATGCTTATGTGGGAGGGGAAGAGCTAAAGAGGAAAGGAAAGCAAGGGGGAGGGGTGGGAAACCTGGGGTCATTTGCACTTGAAAAAGGACAAAACCCTAAGTCAAATCTCCCCCTGCCACCACTCCCACCTTTATCCCACTTGCCTGCAGCTTAGAAGTTCCTTACCTTCTGGAACAAGCTCTCATCCATCTTGGTATTTCCCAGCAACCTCCCCAGTACTCAGGTAAAGGAAAGCCTCAATACATAGTCTTAGTTAGAATTCTGCTGCCAAGAGCTCATACATGATAGAGGAGGCCAAGGGAAACACAGAACCCATGTTAATCAAGTAGGTCCCAGGGCATTGAAAATCAGAGTACATTCAGAGGAAGGGCTGCAGGTGGGTGTTTTTATTAGAAGGTTTTAAACAAACTTACCCAAAAAGCAAAGCCGTGGCTGCAGCAAAGGGCCAGGCCTGGAGACCCTGAGACCCTCAGCACCACTCTTGCCACCTGAATATCACAGAAGGCCCCGGAACAGGCAGCAAAAGGACTAGGGTGCCCTCCCTGCCTCTGTCTCCTTCCCTCTGCCCTAACGGGAGCCATGTGTCAAAAGGAACTGGCAGCTCTGGGGCCTGGTGGCCTTGGTAGAAAGCCAGACTGGTCCACCGTTTCCACGGGCTTTCCAATTCTCCCAGGACTCTCTGTGGGTGTCAGAAAGGCTGATCCGGCTTTGCAGGAATGTGGGGATGTGAGAGTTGACCTGGTAGGCTTAAGAATGTGGCATTTAGAAAAGACTGCTTCCCCATGGGCTGGAATGTAATGGTGATATTATCCTCTCTGACGTTGTTGTCAGAGATGGATGGCAGACCTACCTGATCCCCATTCCTACCTTCTTATCACGCCACCTACATGTTTGTGTGAAATTGACCTTCCAGCCTGGATGATGAGGAGACAGCCTTCTGGGGCTGACAGAAACCTCTTACAGGCTCCTTCTGTTATCGGCTGGGTTGTGTCCCTCCCCAAGTCCATATGTTGAAATCTTATTCTGAGTACCTCAGAATGTGACTTTATTTGGAAATAGGATCTTTAAAGAGGTAATTAAATTAAGATGGAATCATTAGGGTGGGCCCTCATCCAATATGGCTGGTGTTTTTAATAAGAAGAGTAAATTTGGAAACAGACACATACAGAACAAAGACAATGTGAAGATGCAGGGAAAAGACGGCCATCAATCAGCCAAGGAGAGAGGTCTCAGAGGAAACCAACCCTGCCAACACCTTGATCTTGGACTTCCAGCCTCCAGAACCATGAGAAAATAAGTTTCTGTTGTTTAAGCCACCCAGTCTATAATACATTGCTACGATAGCAGGAACAAAGTAATCTGCCTTCTCAGCCTTACTTCTCCCCGGGCCTGAGCCCATCCTGATTCCATCCGAGTAGCAGACTAACGAGGTTCTGTTCCTGTCTGCTCCAGGCCGATTCCAGTCATGGCTTCCCTTCTTGCTCTTGCCTGGCAGGATTTCGCCCTGCTCTCCCTTGTTATTCTCCTGTCTGCATTTCCCAAGCTCCGCCTTCCTGTATTCTGCTTCTCCTGCCTTCACTTCTGCTTTCAGCCCCAACCTCAGAAAGCAGCCCACCTCGCCACAAGACCGACGGCGCTTCCTGCCCCTGGCCTGTGTCCAACAGGACACAGGGTGCTGTACACTCGCTGGGGTCCGAGACGGTGGGAGGAAGGTTGAAGCCTTTTAGAAGACGGCAAGAGACGCAGGCCCTTCTCCTTTCTCTCGCCCACTACCCTCTCCGGGAACTCCCCAGAGGCTGATAAATATTATTATGGTCCAAAACAGAAGGTGCAATTTGGCTCTGTTCTCGGATGTCACTCCTGTGGGTTAGGGAAACAGATGGACGGCTGTCCAACTTGAGCGCCAGACTCATTCAGAGTGTTCTTTATGTGCTCTAAAACCTGGCACAAGTCACCTTTACTAATCCCCGCCCTGAGAGCAACGACACCGAAGGGCTGTTTGGGGTAGTGGCCATGTGCTGGGATGATGGACAAACAGCTCCTCTGTGCAGGAAGCAGGTTTGCAGGTCTGCTCTTTGCACGAGGACGCTGTTGGTATTTTATGTCTCAATTAGGATGACTTGGGGGGAATTGTTTGCAGAAGTGGAAAACTCTCACTTCTTCCGACTAAGAAGCTACGATATCATCCCCTGGCTGAGCTCTTTGGCTCCTTTTTCATAATAAAACAAAACAAAACATAACACCTTTCACTCACCTTGTTGCCCTTTCAAAGACAGTGGATGTTGGGAGGCTGAGGCTCAGATGGGACTGCAGGCTGAATCTCAAAATCTCCAGGCGGTTTAATTTAGATAATAAAGACAAAAAGTTTGGACTCACCACCGTGCACATCTCATCCGAAGAGGTGATGACTTTACAGCTGGCAGAAAACAGCACCACAAACAGGAAGCAGCTGACAGGGGGAGCCATCACAGGACCGATGCCACCCCAGCTTGGGGGGCTTATCTAATGCCTGGAGCTGAGAAGTCGAATCAAGCTATGATGGTCTCAGAAATTCAGCAGCCAGAGAGGTGTTCAGAAGGGTGATCTCAGGACAAGAAATGCTCTTGACTGCTCAGCATTTGATGGCTCTGTGCTGCAAAAAAGGGAAGTCCCTTTGCATACCACCCATCCTTGCCAAAAATAGCTGAGGACCCAGCCCACGGGTGGCCCAGTGAGTTTCCTGGCAAACACAAGTGAGTTGTGCAGCCCTCTTTGGCTGGTCACACAGACTGTCAGTGTAATGGTTCGTGTGGACTCTAGGCTAGCTTCAAGGGTTTGGCCAACTCCAGCAGCTTCTGGTCCCTTTGCTCGAGAGAGACTGTGCAAGTAGGAAGCTGTTCTCACAGGGAATGCCACTTAGTTAGTTGTCCTAGGCGGGTAACTGGGAGGGGTGCTGGGGCATGCTGCAAAGGCAGAGTACTCTGTGGGGGCAGACATAAGGACTGAGCCCAGCAATTGTGCCTGCTGGAGCTGGGAACTGGAGCAAGAGGAAACAGCGTGATCCTAGAAAAGGAGTATAGCTGCTGCTCGCAATTCTGCTTCGGCCTTGGCCACCTCATCAGCACCCACCTCTAGTCTTGGTACAGGAAGAGGACAAATCCATCCCTCCACCTTGTGATTCAGGCCTGCTAAAGCAGCTGGGGTGGAATCCCCTCTGTTCCCTCTCAGTCTAACTCAGGGAAGTAGAGGACACTGCTATATTCAGAGCAGCCTGGCTAGGAGAGAGCAGAGTTAAGGGTGTCAGCCTTGGCTCTATTTCTTCTTAGAAATAGCTTTGAAGCAGCATTGCAATTACTCTCATTATGGTGCAAGATGTGGTAGTGATTACAGACAGTGAAAGTGAAAGCATTCCTCGCCAGGCTGAATTTAGCTACCTCAAACATCATCTACTCTCCAACCTTCTGGCATATAGGAGATGCTCAGCATTACTGTTCTCCAATTCCATTCCCAAGAGCTCGATTATTAGCATCAGGGTCACAGTAATTTGAAATATTACTACTACTACTACTAACACAATAATTATAGTAGCTACCATTTATTGAGCACTTACTATGTTAGACACTGGGCAGGTTGGGTTTTTTTTCTTGTATATCTCCTCACATATTCTATCAATGTGGTGCTATTATTAATCTCATTTTATAGATGTAGAAACTGATGTTTAGAGAAAGGAACTGACCTCTCCAAGTCCACACAACTAGAAAGTGGTGGGTTAGAGTTTCAGATCGAGGAAGGCTCACTGCAGAGACTGTGCTATTACTCTCCATAGTTTAAGAAAAAAA
>NW_017731529.1:2768928-2771652 GCF_001890085.2 Hipposideros armiger
TTATTATTATTATTTCAAAATCATGAAAAAGATTGCATTTACAAGTGTTTACCAAGTTGCTATTGTTTCTGACTTCAAAACAAAACCAACCCCAATAAGTAGGAATTTAACAGTTTAGGTAGAGATAGAGAGCGCATCAGAACCTTGCAATCCCTCAGCCTGTGTGCTCAGGAAAAGGCCTCTTTATTCTTTGCCTTTGCCTGTCTCACAGGTTGCATTTTTTTCCTTGCCCATCTCCCATTTCACCTCTATTACAGTCACATTTCCTTTCTGAAAATCCGTTTCTTGTGAAGCTTGGTTTTATTAGCATTCAGTCCTTGCTTCTGTTGTGTTTCCCTCCAACTACCCACCCCCATTAGATTTTTATATTCCTTTCAACTTTTGAACCTCATCTTTAGCTGTGGCTTTTCATCATCTTCCCACCCCATTTATCCCTTATTCATCTGAACTTTTTTCCATTGTGTTCCTTGGTCTCTGGGAGTCCCAGGCAACACCCATTTGTTTTCTTTCCTTAGAACGTTAGTTTCGTTGGCTCCCAGTCTTCTGAGGTTGCCCAGATGCCTGATCAGGTCAGCAGCCAACATGATTGGAGAGGAAAGGTACCTCGGATTTCAGGTCTGAGCTTCCTCCACTTCTGGGCTTGGGACCCAGTGGTCAGCAGAGCCTGGCCAATGGGATGTGCTTGCTTGGAGGTAAGTCTGGGAGGAGTGGGCCCTAAACACTTGGGATGCAGCACACCCCTAAAGCTTTGCCATTGACCAACACAGTAGGCAGTTCACTTTTGAGATGGTGCAAACCTTGCTTTTGGCCTTTTTTTTTTTTTTTTCAAATGACATGTAAGTTTGTGGAACCTGTAGGGAAGAAAGAAAATAGGAAATCAAGAGCTGACATGTCTTGGGATATTTAGCAAGGGAGGGAAAAATCTATTTTGTATTGGCAAATAAACATATATTGTGATAAGACCAGCCATAAATGAATTTTAAGGTAAGAGCAAAAGTCTTTACATGGACACAGGGAGATACAATCAACAGTGGCTAAGTATGAGAAAACTGTAAGATTGTAGCTTCAATTCTAGCATAGCCTTCCTCTTTGGAACATAATCCGTTCCTGTTGCAGTCTATTATTAACAAACAAACAAACAAGAANGAAACATTTTGCACATGCTGTCTCCTGTCAGACTTTCTACTACGAGCATTTTATTAGATTAAATTCCCATGGCCCTTTAAAGTGAAGCACGGGAGGAAAGGATTTTCTGAACTAGCCAAGGGGAGGGTGGCAGCTTCTGTAAATGACCACATAGCACCCTTTCTTCATTCTGGTGAACCTCAGAATGTCCTATCAGGATGACAGGAAGCATTTGGAGGGGGTGAGATGGTGGTGGTTTGAGGGGACCTTGTTCATTCCGCTGCTCCATGTGGAGCACTGACTTCCTTGTATGAGTGGGATTCATAACAGACAGGCTTTCAACAGCCTTTACTGGGGTCCATCTTCAGACACAACCCCCTGTGTGACCTTAGACAAGTCACTAGGCCTTCAGAATCTCAACTTCTATAAAAAGGGAAATACTGTCTGCCCTGAGCACTCTTTCAGAAGAGCGCTTATGAAAGAAGGGTAACCCATAAAGGACTATGAAGAATAACTCGTTATTTCTAATAGAAAGCACGTGCCGTTGACTAGGCTGGCCCCTGGCCCTCTGTCAGGTTTGTGTTTTTAGGGAGCAGCTCCTTGGAAGGTAAAGTCAAGCCAGGGACAAAAACAAACAGACGACTAAGAAAATGTAGTCAGGGAAGCCTTACCAGGTGCCAGGCACTCTTGTAAGAGCTTGGTGTGCAGTACCTCACGTAATCTTCAGAATAACTTGTTGAAGCAGGTCCTAGTCTTATCCAAGTCTATAGGTGAATAAGCTGAGGCCAGAAGGGTTTAGAGATACGAGCAAGGTCACAGGTCAGAAAGCAGAGGACGCAGGACTCCTCACTGGATTTGCCTGGTCCCAGAGTCATGGTCTTGCCCCTCACCACACTTCCTCTCCAGAAATTCCCTTGCTTGTAGCAGAATGAATCCCGGAGCCCAAGCTGTGGGGCAGGAAATGTACATGGCATGGATGTCCCAGGCACGCAGGTTCCCACTTTGCTGTCCCCTGCAGGGATTCTTCCTGGCGATTACTTGACAACCACATTTTCATTGGATGGAGAGGGTATTTGGAAGAGATGTCAGCCTTAGAAATGTAATCAGCTAGACTGAAAGCAATCAAGATGCCATCTGGACAGACGCTGATTTCCTGCCCAGAAGATAAAGACATCTGGACTTAGTAAATGCCAAGGACATGCTGACTTGCTCTTCAGACCTGTGGGCCACTCCTGGCTTCACACAGACACGTTTTTGTTTGTTTGTTTGTTTTGTTAATTATGCATAATTACAGCTCTGAGCTACTGCTTAGCTGCTGAGTGCCTGACCCTGTTGGCCACCAAGGGCCTCCCTGCTCTCACAACCAGTGACCACTGTGAGCCGTGGTGACTTCGTGGTTCTAAGGAGATGGACTGACTACCAAGGCCACTGTAAATAGTCCTCTTTAACGATGGGGCAGGAGGTGGCTTGCCCCGGGCTCAATTTATCATGGTAATTAGGACATATCATGACTGCTGATTGTTAAGTAGGGCTGAGAGGAAATATTTGTACATGCAAAGAAGTAAATTGAGGTGGCTCACCAGGTTTGCATAGCCTTTA
>NW_017731529.1:2773747-2777394 GCF_001890085.2 Hipposideros armiger
ATGACATGTTGTTACAGCACGTAACAGGCTCTATTTTTCTGCAGGGGATGGAGTGGGACGCTGGATACTAGGCCAGGAGGTAGCCCATCCCCAATCCAGAATTCTACCAAGGAAACAGCCTGACCATGGGTCACAGGACTGGAGTGAATGTGCCATTTTTTTGAATTTTTACATTTTTGTTTAGACTGTCATTTGCAAAATTGGGATTGGAAGTTTTGTTATTATTATTATTTTTTTTAATTACTACTTATAACGCCAACTCTTTACCATCTTTATAAGGAAACTGGAAAAAAAAAGTTACTTTTTCCTTGAGAAAATAATAATACCTAGCACACAGTGCTTACTATGGCCAGGTACTGCTCTAAGCATTTTACAGATATTCACTCATTTCATCTTTATGAGTACATTCTGAGCAGTCATTTTTGGGTGAAGAAACAGAAGGAAGCTATATCAATTGCTCAAGGTCATTCAGCTATGTGGCTAAGGCAGGGCTTGAACCTAGGGGGTCCTGTACCAAAGATAAAACAGGAGAAGGAAGGTGACGGTGATGTCTGAAGAAGGGAAAAGGCCATTAGAACAACTAGTTTGACCCAACTCTTGGAAGAAACCTTTGAACCCTGTTCTCTGCCCCCACAACCCTCTCTGAAACTGCTCTCAGGACAGGGTTTAAACTCGGGCAGTGCCTCCAAAAGCAAAGAGGGGTCCAGCTTTAGAAGCAAGGGATTGTATATAGAGTGAAATTTCAGGGTGAAATTCAAGAGACTCTGCCCAGCCACCCTGTCTCCCCAGGATTTCAATCCACTTCCCCTTTAGGCTAGAAATGAAAGATGTCCTTTTGGCCAGGGTCTCATGGTCAGGAGCAGTGCCAGCCCACCGCCCTGTCACCTCCAGCTCAGCCTCATTCCCTAATCTCTTTCTTGTCCTACACGCACTCACTCGGTCTCCTGCTTTTTCACTAAAGAAAAGCGCCGTTGCCTAGGCTGACTCTACACATCCTTCTGAGCAACACTGTCCAACGGAAATACGATGGGAGCTATACCTGTAATTTTACATTTTCCTGTAGACCCTGCTATGGACTCAATGTTTATATCCCTTCAAAATTCATATGTTGAAGCCCAAATCTCCAATGTGATTGGATTTGGAGGTGGGACCTTTGAGAACTAATTAGGTCATGAGGGTGGAGCTCTTGTGANGAACAGGAATTCCAATTCCTGTTCTGCAAACATCGCAAGGCTATTATGAGGATCAAATGGGATCATTTATGTGAAAATGCTTTTTTAACCTTAAAGTCTTACATAAATATGTAGACTGTGAGGCAAAGACTCCTCTGAGTAACCAATTCCAATGTCATGTAAATATCACTCTCAGGAAATTGTCTCCTGCCCCCCAGAACATTGAAAAGGCATATTACTTTTCTTTTTAAGGAAAGGTTTGATGGCTCAGTTAAGATTTTGTCATTTTCTGAGGCCACACTATTTGCATATGATTTGCATGTGTTTGCATAATGGATTCAAAAGACTCCCTGCAAGTGTGTAAGAGTAAAAGAGAATAAATGAATATGAGTGACCTTCTGCCACAGCATTCAAATCAAATATTCAGGGCATAATACCCTGAAATAGGAAATAGATTAAAATTTAAACTATTGTAAACAGATGGGAAGATGGGTTTAAATGCTCAGAGGCAAGAATGAAATCCTTATTTGGTCCCAGGTTGTAAAGACTCACATACTCTTAAAGGTCACCCAATCCTAATGATTTTCATGCTTGAATTCTCTCCTCCACACCCCTTACTCCATGCCTTTCAGTGGACAAAAACATACATGCTACGTTATCTCCCAGTCTTTTCTGAAAATGCCTCGGGTGACAGAAAGCTTACTATTCTCCCAACAAAATTTTTTTTGGCAAATTTTGACTGTTTGAGTGGTTTTATTCTGAACCGTTAGTCTTTCCTCTAACTTCACCACAACTGACCTTGTTTCCTCAGGCTAACAGAACAAGTTCAAGCCCCTTTTCTACTTGCCAATCCTTCGCATATTTGAAAATAATTATTATATCCATGAATCATCTCCTTTCTAGGTTAAAAATCTCTAGTTTGCCCAACTGAGTCACAATTCAGGCATTAGAGTCCCTAATAGTCTCTTTATCTGAATGTTTTCTAGCTCTCCCAAAAAAAGTGCTGAGTTGAATTCTGGTCCTAGCTTTACCATTAACTAGTTGTGTATGTTTTTCCTTTTTAATAATGCCAATCTGGGCAAGTTTCTCTGTGTCTTAATTTCCTCATCTGTAACATGATGGAGCTGGGCTAGCTTACCTGTAAGGCACTTCTTCATCTCAAATCCCATTACTCTAGTTCAAAACAATGATTTCCATTTTACTTATGAAACAGTCATTGACTTGAGCCAATAAAATGGAGTTACATTGGCTTTTTATTGACAGCTGCTTTTTCTTTCCCACTCCAGGTGGTCTTATACCTTCTTGGCCAACATAAAAAATACAGAGCTTTGGCTCGAGCAATGAGCATCAGGATTGCTGCAATCCTAGCTCACTCACGGTGCTCTTAAGGGATGGAAATCCCATCACCTGTTCTAAGAACAGCTCTTGCAGAGATATGGAGAGGGAAAGGAGAAGATGATGAGATAAGCCACCAGAAACTCATTTATTTCTACTGATCTGTAACCACATCAGTGGAGAAACAACAGATTTGTGGTCTCAAGACATTTTCATATAGTTCAAGCACCCTTACATTACATGTTTACACACACATCTCACATCGTTCTTTTTTGTTCTATCTTTTATTCTACCAGGTTTCCAGGCAGTGCACCCCTTGGGTCAGCTGACACCCATGGGTGACTCCACAGACCTGCCCACTTTCATGTCTGGGAGGCCTGTATACTCACTTTCCTGTATTTCTAGGTGATTATAATCTGGGGAGTGATATGAGGTCCTAGGAAGCCTTGTTTGGCTCTTCTAGCCCTTTATTCAAAATAACCCAAGGGTTATTTACTTTCTCTCAAGGGTGTGCAAAACAAAATAATGCTTTTGTGATCCGCTGTTAGCAAAGAACTACATGTTTAATTTTCATTATCGCTTATGGGCACCCGATGGTATTATATTGTCTTTTTCCCCCCTTTCATATATTTAGTTTTTGTTCTGCTTTTTGGGTCATGCCTGCTTTCCCTTCCAACCCCAGATAGTTAAATCTGCTTGCATCTAAAATTCTACTGAAGCTTGAATATTCTAATGCATTTAACGGTCAATTTTACCCATCGTTATATTTCTCCATATTTGTTTATTTTCAAATTATTATGACCCAAGGTTCAGAGCCATAAAGGTCAGGAGGAAAGCCTGGTCAGAATCATCCGGACCTTTCTCTGAGGGCTTCCTGCTGCTCTGCCTCGTGGACACATCGAAACAGAGCCCTCAAGCCTTTTTATCATGCTGCTACGCTGCTGCCTTTGCAGGTAATGGCTCTCGTGAGGCCACCAGCCCGGAGGGAAGTGATGCTGTGCCCCTCTCCCACCTAGAGAGGGGACATGGCTTTCTCACGTCCTGCTTGAGTTCAAGTTCAGTTTTATTGATGGCTTCACAATGCCACCCTTGACCCTACTGCTCCAGAGCTGGCCATTTCTCTGCCTCGTTGTCGATGGC
>NW_017731529.1:2783304-2801848 GCF_001890085.2 Hipposideros armiger
CCGAGTCTGCCAGCACTTTGATTTAGACTTTCCAGCCTCCAGAGCTGTGAGAAATGTTTGTTTCTCACTGATGGTATTCTGTTGTAGCAGCCTGAGCAGACTAAGACACCCACATAAAAATATAAAAAGAAGCGGGTGAAGTAAATGTTAATAATATATTTTATTTAGCCCAATATATTAAAATATTATCATTTCAAGCAATGTAGACATCAGTATAATCAGTGGAAACTATTAATGAGATATTTACCTTCTATTTTCCATACTGTGTATTTTGCACAGATACCATATCTCAGTGTGACACTACATTTTTATGGAAAGTACTTGATCTGTATTTAGATTTCACAAAATTTAGTTGAAAAAGTAGATTGACATACCCAAGTTGTTCCAAGCATACTTAATTATTTTTCAAAAAAGAGTATCAGTTTTTATATTTAAATGAATTAAATGAAACAAAATTCAATGTTCAGCTTCTCAGGTGCCCTAGCTACACATCAAGTGCTCAAAGCGGCCCATGTGATTTAGTGGCTGCCTTTTTGGACAGCATAGTTCTAGAGGCTAGAAGGAAATGAAAGTAAATAACCAAAGGTCAGTCGGTTCACTTTAAACAGTGACCTACATCCATAATTTATTTACTATTCTTCCCCATGCTGGTAATGAGGACACAGGAAACTGCGAAGAAGCCAGGATGTGTGGGGTTTTGGCACAAAGTGGTATCAGATGAGTTCCAACATAGTAACCAACTATAGGCAATTTTGCAAATGTTAACCCTGCCACCTAGTGGCCACTTTCTGAATGTCACATGGAGATTACCATGGAGTAAATCCTGTGTTGACTTCAGCATAGCCACCCTTCCTGACAGCTTTAAGGCTTCCCCTGGCACAGTGCTGCTGCTATGCTATCACTGTTTCAGGGTTGCTTTAGCCATGCTCTAAATATTATAAGAGCTGACTTGTCATTTCCCCTCTGTTTCTCCACAGCAGCAAGGTGCTTGGAGGCCAGTGAACATGTTTCAAGAGCATCCTACATGCCACGTACTGAAATGGAGGAGATTCCCGCAAGGGTAAGGGTCCCTCCTGTTGTTGTGCTTGGTTCTATGACAGATCCTGAACCTCCTGTTCACTTAGATGACTCCCTCTTCCACTGACTTGTGGACTCTGTGAGGACAATATCTTCTTTATGTTTTCTACCCCCACAGTCTACTTTGCTATCTGACAAATGTCAGTTGAATGAGTGAATGGATGGTATAGCTATCTGTTCACAGCCCTTTACAGCACCCTTACCACATTTCCCCAGTGGGGCATCTTCCCTTTTCCAGTCTCAGTAGGAACCCTATCATCTTTTCTTCAGTTCCCAGGCTCCCCTTTATTCCATTATATGCTCAGCACATGCTTAGCACATGACCTTGGCTTGCATTTTGGAAATACAAAGTCGAAGCTGGGAACCCCCTAACTTACACCCACCAAGCTTCCAAACCTACATGCACCTGTGCCCAAACCTGACCCCCTGGGACCCATGCCATGCCCTCCAGATGTGCTCTGATGTCTGTGTTGCAACTCAGAAAATCTGATGGCATTGGTCTTGGGTGCAGGCTGAGCATGGAAGTTTCAAAATTGTCCCCTTTCAGCCTTCTCAGGCTTCAGCAGGTAATCCTACCCTCACTTGCATTTCCAATAGCTTCCACCCCATTGGGTCATTTTCCAAGTCATACACAATGCCTTAAACTCTCCCCTCTGGAAATAAGCCTCCCTGGGTCCAATGTCCCCTGCAGCCACCTGCTCTCTTCATGCACTTTCCAAGCTGACCAAACTTCAAGAATAAGTTGCCCATAGAGGTTGTCTCTGCTTCCTCCTCAACCATTCACTCTTAAATCCACACCAGACTGGGCTCTGCTCCGGAGCTGATCCCCCTGTTGTTCAAAAACAGTTACCTCCCCTGGCCTCCAAGACCCCGTGCTCTCTCTCCCCTGTCTTTCTTGGGCTTCCTTTCTACCTGACCTCTCAATGCTGAGAGTTCCTCAGGACATGGTTCTTGGCCATCTTTCCTTCTCACTCCACTTCTCATGCTTTCCAGTGCCTGGGGCTTTGGGTTTTTTAACCCCTGCTCAGGCCGTTCCACCAGGATCGCCCTTTGGTCTGCCTCTCTATTAGGTGTGTGACAGGCATCTCAGATTTTATGTTCCACACTGAATCTGGATGCCCCCTACCCTTAGATACTCCTCTTACAGTGGGTTCCCATTGCGTTAGTTTCCTGTGGCTTCTGTCACAAACTACATAAACGGATCAGCTTGAAACAGCACACGTTTATACTTTCACAGTCCTGGAGGCAGAAATCTAAAATCGGTTCCACTGGGCTGAAACCAAGGTGTCAGCAGCAGGACGGCACTGCCTCTGGAGGCTTTAGGGGAGAATCTGTTTCTTGACTCTTCCAGTTTTTGGTGGCTGTCAGCATTCCTTGGTGCATTAATGAGGGTTTTCCAGGAAAACGAAACCATGACTGTATGTTTATGTATGAATATAGCTTCATTATAAGGAACTGGCTTATGCAACGATGGGGAGTAAGAAGTCACAGAATCTGTAGCTGGCAAGCTAGAGATTCAGAAGGGCCAATGGTATAAACTCCAAGCTGAGGGCAGGAGAAGACGTATGCTCTAGTTCAGGGGTTGGCAAACTTTTGAGACAGAAGAGCCAATCCTATCCCTTGAAGTTTTGCGAGACCTATACAACAAATGAAATCACCATTATGTGACTGATATCCTTTAACAATTTTATAAATGAAACTATGATAATTTTATTTTCATTTTCAATTTTACTTCGGAGCCACATGTACGTACCCAGAGCTGCATGTGGCTCACGCGCCGCAGCTCGCCCACCCCTGCTCTAGTTCAGTCAGGCAAGAGAAGTTCTCTTCCTCAGCCTTTTTGCTTTCTTCAGGTCTTTAATTGATTGGATGAGGTCCACTCACATTAGGGAGGGCAATCTACTTCCCCTGACTTTTCCAATTCAAATGTAAATCTCATCCAGAAACATCCTCACAGACACACCCAGAATGATGTTTTGACTAAATGTCTGGGCACCCCATGGCCCAGTCAAGTTAACACAAAAAATTAACCGTCACACTTGACTTGTGTCCAAATTCCTCCAGTCTTCAAACCTCTCTGTTTCATCTTCACATTGTCTTCTCCTGTGTGTGTATGTGTATCTCTTTTACTCTCCCTCTGCTTCTTTCTTATAAGGATACATTGAGTGCACTTAGCGCCCACCCAGATAATTCAGAATAATCTCCAGAGCATTAAATTAATCACGCCTGCAAATACCATCTTTTCAGATAAGGTAGCAGTTCCAACTTCCAGGTATTGGGACATAGATATCTTTTGGGGGACCATTATCCAGCTTAGTACACTAATTCATACAAACTTCAATCCACCCAGTTTCTTAAACCAGAAATTGGGGACTCGCTTTTGTCATAAACTTCTCCCAACCCCGTCTAGTTCCTATATTTTCTAACTTCTAAATAATCTTGAACCTGCTCAGCTCTTTCCATCACCTCTGTCATCAACCTAACCCAAAATGTAGTTTTTTCTGGACTAGTTTAACTTATGTCAATTCTAATTATCTTGTTATTTGTGTGGTGATTTGTTGAGTATTTGTCTCTAGTTACTAAATTGTAAGCTCCATGAAGGCAGGACCGTATATTTACCATCATATTTTAGACCCCACCATAGTGCTTGTTCCAGAGTAGGTACTCAATAAATACTTACAACATGTATGAATGAGTGGATGGCCTGTTTCCTGCTGTGGAGGACTTCCTAATCTGGTGAAGTGGTCGGCCAATGTCTTTTGCCCATAGATTACTTTATTTGCTTATTTATACTATTTGTATTGGCAGCCATCTATATGCCAATCATTCTAGTAGGCTCCAAAGACCCACCAATTAACAAATTATATAAAACGTCATACTCTCATGTAACTTCACATTTTAGGGTGGGGAAAGACAGAAAGTTTAATAAATATATAATAAATGTATTATATATATATATATATATATATATATCTATGTCTATGGATAACATTAGAAAGTGATAAATGATATGAAAAAGAACAGAGCAGTTCAAAGGGGATTTGTATACACTCATGATTTTAGATGGGGTAGAGCTTTCTGAGAAGCTATTTGAGAAAAGGCCTGAGGGAACGGAAGGAACGAGTCATGAATACAAGTGGGAAAAGAGCTTCCCAGGCCATTGGAACTGCATTTGAGGAGGTTTCTGAGGCAGGAGTGGTCCTGGGCAGCTGGAGGAGGATGAGGAAGCCGGAGTGAGTGACTGAGGCTGCGAGGAGGAGGAGGTGAGGGTCCTGCGGCCATGGGGCCAGACTGTGTAAGATCTTATAAACAGTGGAAGGATTTTGGCATTTCCTCTGTGCAAGACGGAGAGCCTTGGGAGGGTTTCCAGCAGAGAAGGGACACTCCTGACTTACAAGTATCCCGCTGGCTGTTGTGTGGGCTGTAGGGGAGCCGGGGTGAAAACAAGAACCCTGGAGAAGTTATGTCAGTAACCAAGGTAAGAGGTGATAGTTGCTTGGACCAGGGTGACAGAGTGTGACAGAGGTGGTGAGAAATGGGCAGAATTTGCATATATTTTTAAAGTAGGGCCACTAGGGTGTCCTGATAGAGTGGATGTGTGTGTGTGTGTGTGTGTGTGTGTGTGTGTGTGAGAGAGAGAGAGAGAGAGAGAGAGAGAGAGAGAGAGAGAGAGAATGATGCCAAGGATTTTGACCTGAACAACTGGAAGCTAGACTACATTCAGAGTTTTGTCTGGAACTGCTACCCCAAACATCTTAATTTTCTAAAGTCACTGGAACGCCTCAACAGCCCTGAACTTTCCAGACAGCTGCAGAGAGTTGTCATCCATCCTTCCCTGGGGAGTGTCTGAGCCCTCCCCTAAACTTATGCCCCACTCCTTGCTCACATCTGTGCAGGGGGACTCGGTCAGTTTGCTTTCGGCCCGATGCACAGCCTGCAGCCCACACCCCATCGTGACACACCGAGCTTCCTTGGCTTTCCTTCCCAGGTTGCTGTGAGCCTTGACACACGTTGTAGGGTGCCCTGCTGACCCCAACTTGGTGTTCACACCCAACGCTCTAGGAGGTGGGCCTGATGATTATTTTGCTCACAAAAGTTTCTTCTTGTTCTGGTCCAGAACGGTTGAGGTCATTCAGTAGCCCCTGGATCTCTGTGGGCCCAGGTGGCCTGGCCAAGTGCCACTTTAGGTAACTGTGCTCTGTTTACTCAGCTTCCTCTTGGATTATTAATAATCTCGTTGACAGGGGCTTTGGGCTAGTCTGTACGATAGGCTCAGTGAAAAGACCATTGGAGGCTGTCAGTGTTCTCTTAAGAAGCTGCAGCTGTTATGAAAGAAGGCTCATTTTCCCTGCATTTGTACAGTTATGCGGGTACGTATATCGGGTGCAGAAGGGCTTTGGGAAATGTTTTGGAGAGTCAATGGCAAGAACAGTTGTCTGTGATGGCCCTGTTTTGACCCACTCCCTCACCCCACATAAGCCTCTCAGCAAGTTACACGGCGGGGTCAAGCAGCTCATGTTTCTTCCCCCGATCAGGCTCAGGAGTGCCACTGTTTCTTCCAGTTTTCAGTTGTGTATGTGCTCATGTGTCAGCAAGCCCATGAACCCATGTTTACTTGGGAAGAAAAGTCTCTAGGGGGAATGGGTTTAAATTTACTCTCAACTATCTATTCAGGAGCGGTCAATGTTTAAGTCTCCAGGTTCCTTCCCAAATGCAGTCACAAGCTCTCTGAAATTCTACCAGACCCCGCTCCCCCCAAAACTCAACATTCAAACAGCTCTGGCCCTGCCCTGATTCTGTCCACCCTCCCCATCCTGTGGTTGCCCCTCTGATGAGGTGCATTCTGGGTACCCCTGCTGTCAGCAGGGGAAAGTGAAAGGCTCAGTAGGTATGCAAACAAACAACCGGAAGTGCTGCAGGCCTCCTGGCTAGGGAACTGAAAATGGCCCAAGTAGGGATGTGTTCTTCAAAGCTGTCAGACCTAAGTCGTTCTAACTGAAAACCGCTTATGAGGGGGAACTGAGACTTTACTGGTTGTCCCACGAAGCCAGTGGAACACACAGCCTTGCCCTCGCCCTGATCAACTTCTTAATTTACACCTCCTGTGAGTTCTGCTATAACTAGAGGACTCAGCCGGAGAGGTTTGGGACAGGAGCCAAGTGCAAGGCACTCCACTTTACCTTCTAGAAGCACCCCGTGACCTAGTGCAGGGCTGAGACAGCATAGGCAAAAGTGTCTGGGACGCTGATTCCACATAGCTCATTATATATGGGGGGTGAGGGAGGGTGGGAATTTATCTTTCATTATCATGAAATCAAATTAAAGTGCAAGAAGGTGTTTTTCTCAGTGGTTGCAGCCAAACCCTTTATGAAGCCTGTCTCTGGGGATGTGACTAAGGAAAAGCTCCTCTGAGCTTTTGTCCAGCAGAACCACAGCTGGACCCAGGTGTTCCTGGGGTCTAATTGGTATAAACGCTTGAATGCTCGGATATCATCTGATATCCTCTGATATAGTCCATGGGAAGTCTTGTTTATTTAGCATTCACTCTGCGCCAGATGACACCGTGCTAAGGGCTTTGCTGTGTATTAAGTTAGATTTATAAGTTACTGTATTGTTAAGAACAAAAACCAAGTAGCACACTCGTGTGCATTGCGTTCTTTTGTTCCTATAAATAAAGTAATTATATTTTCTATATATTTGCAAGGGAGGGAAAACTTTTGGAAGTAGTCTAGTGGTTGTGTTTTAGGAGACTGAGAGAGTTCTAGTGTGGGGAGGAGACTTTACATTCAGTACACTTTTGCTCTGTTCCAATTACTTATAACCATGTAGAACGTATTCCTGTTTCAATAAAAAATACATTTATTTTTAAGGAGAATGACATGAAATCTATAGTCCAAGGCAACTGTGTGGGTCAGATGCTGTGGGCGAACTCCTGGAGGAGGACGAGTCCAAGGTACTCAATTGGATGGAGTACCAGGGAGCAGGAGTGGGGTGGGGGTCTTTGAGGGAGAACTATTTTGACACAAAGGTGTTTGCTCTTCTGGTGATTAAGCAATAGCTCGAATCTCACATTGGAAGGAGAACTGAAAATAGCCGTTAAAGTTGACTTGACATGAACCAGTGTCAAGCCAAATTGAGGAATGTGTGATTGCACCTGTAACTTGTCCACAATGTATATATCATTTCTATTCCCAAGATTGCCTCAGCCTGAAAGACAAGCAGGCCTCGCTTTCTCCTACTACTAGACTCAAGCCCAGCTGGTGAAAACCTGTGATGTGATCATTAATACTATTATAGGCAGTCAGGAGACTGGTCTAGTGATCTGGTCCTCAGATACGTAGATGGAAGTCACTGTGCTAGAGTTGTGAGGGGTCCAAGACAACTAGGCTCCAAAGCTTGCCACTTCAAGGCACTCGCTGTCTTACAGAAATAACACACGCACCATGAACTCTAACGAGGCTCCTCTGTGATAAGTCCTGCCAGAAGAATAGACAGAAGAATTACATTAGTCAGGAAGCAGTAAGGCCATTTAAAAAGGGCTTTGCTTGCCATTAAGGACTTTGGTAGAGGGGAGGGAAGATGTTTCTTGCAGGAGGCTGGCTTAAGGAAAGAGAGGGAAATGTGTTTAGGGAACAGATATGTGAGTTTGGTTGAAATGCAGGAAGTTTGAAAAGGAGTGGAAGGTGGACAGGCTGCAAAGTTCTTGAGTTCCATTTTATGTAAGCAACGGGAGCCATTTAATGGTGCTGAGTACAGGAGGGCCTGGATTTAAGCCCTTCAGGAAGATGACTGGTGAAGAAATGAAGGACCTGGCCCTGGGAGACAGATTTGCAGATTGTGTGCGATTCATTTTCCAGCTGAGAGCTAATGAGAGTCAAGGAAAGAGAAAGAAGAAGTGGAGACATATTTTAACAGATTTTTCAAAGGGCACAGAAGAGAAATGATGACAGATTGGGTGTTGAGAGAGAGAGGGAACAATTGAGGAAGGTTTGAGGCTTACTGGCTAAGGGAGAAGAGATAGAATAAGTGAGTTTTGCAGCAACACTACTAAGGAAGAAAATGAGTCAGCACAGGATTATCTTGGGGTTCTTGTACCCAATACACAAGTTTCAGACTGAAGTTGAGGACAGAAGCCTAGATTTTGGGGAAAGTGAGCTCTCTAGGGGGAATAGTTGAAGCCAGATATTAGATGATGTTTGCAATTAGAGATTTTTTTGAGAGAGAAAAAAGAAAATGATCAAGTAAAATAAGCCTAAAAACAAGGGGATAAGCCAGAATAATGAGGAGAGGGGGTGGAGTCTGAGACTTTTAGTTATGGCAGTTTAACACAGGAGTTTGTGATAAAACATGCCACCCACACACAGAAAATTGAGGAAAATGAGTTGAGAAAAACAATTGTTTATGGCAGCTAAGAGATTGCTGATGACTTTTTAAAAAGATTTTTATTAAAAAATATAGCTAACATACAATATTATATCAGTTTCAGGTATACACCACAGTTGTTCAACATTTATATACCTAAAGAAGTGATCATCATAAGTCCAGCAAGCCATCTGACACCATACTTACACTATCACAGTATTATTGACTATACTCCCTATTCTGCACATTATAGCCCCACAACTCACTTGCTCCATACCTGGAAATTTGAACCTCTTATTCCCTTCACCTTTCCCCCTTTTTAATTTTTCAGTTACAGTTAACATTTGATGTTACTTTGTATTAATTTCAGGCGTACATCATAAAGGTTTAGACATTTGTATAATTTACAAAGTGATCCCCCTGACTAGTCTAATACCCACCTGGCACTATACATAGTTATTACCATGTTATTGACTATATTCTCTATGCTTTACTTTTACATCCCCATGACTACTTTGTAACTACCAATTTGCACTTATGAATCCCTTCACCTTTTTCACCCTGTCCCCCAAATCCTCTCCCATCTATCACCCTGATAAATCTATTGGGTTGTCGGAAAAGTCATGAAGCATTTTTGCAATGAAAAACATAGAAAAAATACATCATGACTTTTCTGACAACCCAATAGTACACATCTGACACCATACATAGTTATTACAATATTATTGACTATATTCCTTATGCTATACCCTACATCCCCATGACTACTTTGCAACAACCAATTTGTACTTCTTAATCCCTTCCTCTTTTTTCACCTTCACCTCCAATGCCCATCCCATCTAGCAACCATCAAAATGTTCTTTGTATCTATGAGTATGTTTTTGCTTTGTTGTTTTTTTTTGTTTATTTTGTTCTTTAGATTCCACATATAAGTGAAATCATATTGCATCTGTCTTTCTCTGTCTGACATACTTAACTCAGCACAATACCCTTGGTCCATCCATGCCGCTGCAGACAGCAAGAACCCATTCCCATCCATGGCTGAGCAATATTCTATTGTATATATATACCACCTCCTCTTTACCCATTCATCCATTGTCAGACACCCAGGCTGCCTCCACATCTTGGCCATTGTAAATAATTCTGCAATAAACATATGGGTGTACATGTCTCCTCAAAGTAGCATTTTGGGTTTCTTCAGATAAATTCTCAGAAGTTGGATTATTGGGTCCTTATTTGCCTCTTCTTATAGCCTTTGTTCTAAAGTCTACTTTGTCTGGTATAAGTATTGTTACCCAGCTTTTTTTTCTCTCTTTTTTTTCATTTTCATAAAATATCTTTTTCCATCCTTTTCTTTTCAGTCTGTTTGAGTCTTTCAATCTGAAGTGAGTCTCTTGCAGGCAGCATAGCAAGGGTTTTGGGGGGTTTTTTTGTGTGTTTTTTAAAAAATATGGAACGCTTCACAAATTTGCATGTCATCGTTGTGTAGGGGCCATGCTAATCTTCTCTGTATCATTCCAATTTTAGTATATGTGCTGCCGAAGCGAGCACAAGGGTTTTGTTTTATTATCCATTCAGCCACCCTGTGTTTTTGATTGGAGCATTTAACCCATGTACATTGAAAGCGATTGTTAATAGATATCTAATTATTGCCATTTTATTATTCATAGTTTTGATCTTTTTATTTTTTCCTTCTTAAAAAAGTTCCTGTAACATTCCTTGTAATACTGGTTTGGTGGTGAACTCCTTTAGCTTTTTCTTGTTTGGGAAGCTCTTTATGCATCCTTCAGTTTTAAATAATAGCCTTGCTGGGTAGAGTACCCTTGGTTGTAGACCCGTGCTTGTCATCACTTTGAATATTTCCTGCAAAGTTTCTGTTGGGAAATCACTTGACTGTATTATGGGATCTCCCTTATAAGTTACTAGTTGCCTTTCTCTTGCTGCTCTTAGGATTTTCTCTTTGTCTTTATCCTTTCCTATTTTAATTATAATGTGTCTTGGTGCGGGCCTGTTTGGGTTCATCTTGTTTGGGACTGTGCACTTCCTGAGCATATATGTTTATTTCCTTTGCCAGGTTAGGAAAATTTTCAGTCATTATTTCTTCAAATAGGTTCTCAATCCCTTGCATTCTCTCTTCTCCTGCTGGTACCCTTATGATGTGAATGTCCTTATGTTTGATGGTGTCCCAGAGGTCTCTTAAACTCTCCTTTTTTATTTTTTATATTTTTTGCATTTTACTGTTTTGATTGGGTGTTTCTGATATCTTGTCTTCCAAATTGCTAATTCAGTCCTCTGCTTCATCTAATCTGCTAGTGATTCCTCTTAGTTGCATTCTTCATTTCAGTTATTGTATTCTTCATTTCTGACTGGTTCTTTTTTATGGTTTCTATGTGTGTGCGTGTGTGTGTGTGTGTGTGTGTGTGTGTGTGTGTGTGTGTGTGTTTTAATGCTTGTTATCTCCTTGTTGGAGTTCTCACTAAGTTCTTTGAGCATTCTTATAACTACAGTTTTGAATTCTGTCTCTGGTAGGTTGCTTGCCTCCATTTTGTTTAGTTAATTTTCTGGAGCTCTCTCCTGTTCTTTCATTTGGGATATATTTCTTTGTTTCCTCATTTTGGCTGACTCTCTGTTTATTTCTATGTATTAGGTAGATCCGCTATGTCTCTTGATGGGTGGCCTTATGTAGTAGGTGCCCTGTTGGGCCCTGTCACAGTCTCCCTGGTCACTTGCTCTGAGTACTCCAGGAGTCGCTTGTGTGGGTTGTGTGTGTGCCTTCCTATTATATTTGAGCCTTGATTGCTATTGACATGCCAGTGGGTAGGAATGACCCTCAGGCTGATGGGCTGTGGGATTTGGCTATGTCCACAACTTACTGGCTGTTATGCTGGGGACTTACCATATGGAGCAGGATTTGCCCTGGTGGGCTTTGGTGCCTGTTGAGATTGCCCTTTGGTTGTGCCATTTGTGGGTTAATTGGGCAGTGCTCTGCTGTGGTCTGAAGCCAACCTCTAAGTATGTTGGTTCTGTTGGGAGGGGCTCCGGTGATGGGCCCAGGTCAGCCACTGCCTGTGACTGGTTGGGGACTACTTGGTAGGAGCTACAGAGTGATCCACAGTTGGTCACTAGCTATGTTGGACCTGGAGGCATGTGGGAGAGGCCACGCTGTGAACTGTGAATGGCTGCCACCAGTACCGGGCCTGGGGTAGCTCTGCAAAAAGCCAGGATACACTGAGGCCTGCTGCCACCTGCTGCTAATTGCCGGCTCCAGTAAAGGTAAGGTTCAGCTGCCAATAAAGCCTCCTGCAGCATGGAGTTAGGTGTGGTGGGGTCTCAGTGAATTAGCGGGGCAGAGCTGCAGAGATCACCAGACCAATCAGATTCAGATTTCACTGTAAGCATAGGGGGAGGGCTCAACACAGGAAAGATGGATCCTGCCTGCTGGCTGCAGGGGTGGAGGACCCCACACACAGGGAAAATTCTGACTGTCCTCCAGGTCTTCCACCAAGGCCCCACACTTCAGTCTGCTCCGCCCCATCCCCCTGGATCTCTCTGATACCTGAGTCACTGTCCCTCTGCCAGAGCCCAGGGTGAGTCCTGTGAGCAAGTAAGTCTGTGTGTGGGCTGTTTAAGAGGATGGCTAGGTTTCCTGCAGCCTTCCATCCCACCTGGATGGTTGGAATTCCCACTGTTTTTCACAGCCATATGTTGTGGGGGCTCCTATTCCTGGCACCAGTACTCCTGGCTGGGGAGCCTGGCATGAGGCTAGGATTTCTTGCTTCTCCATGGGGAACCTCCATGCTGAGATAGCCCTCCCAGTTTTCATCTGCCCCTTGGAGGTTTGGGGCCGGCCCGTTTCGTGTCTCCACCTCTCCTACTAGTTTCAATGCGGTTTCTTCATTATACCCTTAGTAAAACTTACGTTCAACCAGACTTCAGATGGTTCTCCAGGTTGATTGTTCTGTAATTTAGTTGTAATTTTGATGTGTTCACAGAATGAGGCAGGCACAGCGTTTATCTACTCTGCCATCAGATTGTTCTTCCCACCGGTGACTTTTAACAGAACTGTTTTTGGAGATTGTCGGGTCAAGGAAGCCAAAGGTTAAAGCATAGTTTACAAATTTCAGGGCCATAGGCTGAATGCAACCAGAAGATTCAGGTTTATTTAATCCTCAATATTTAAAAAAAATTGATTTGTAACATTTAAAATGGTTAGATTTAATACATAAACTCCAAATGCCAAACCTAAGTGATTGATCTGGCTACCCAGGCAGGACCTTCATCACTCTGGAGCTGGATGTCGGCTGGAGCCCTTGTATCCAGGGTGTGGTGGGGGGGATTGTGGGAGGTGGAGGGGTTTGCCCCCCCCCCCAGTTTACACATCAGCTGCACCTAGCCTCCTTCTCACATTTCTCCTGCCTGCCTGTTTGCACTTTTGGGTAGGGCATGTGGAGGTGGTGAGGAAATATGGGTCATTTACTCTTTTAAGTAGACTACTGATTCAAAATTTGGGAAATGATGTGCAGAAGAGAAAGACGGTGGTAAATCAGGGTGCTAGTGAAGAGAAAGTGGGTATGTTAGGGCAATGGAGACTTAAGTTCTATTTGGTGTTGGCCAAGAAGAACAATAAGGGAGTAAAGAGGTGAGGGAGGAAAAAATTGATAAAACCAAAATTATGACTGGAACTGAGGAAGAAACAGGTTTGGAAAGGAAAGGAATCTCTCTGCTTTTGAAACAGGAGAGAGAAGAAACAGACAGAAATGGCAAGGCGGGAGGCAACTTTGCAATGGAGAGGAAAGAACGCACAAGAAAAGCTGGGATTGATGTTATGTGTGGGTATGCTAATAAAATGGGGCTGAGATCGTGGTGGGACCGGCACATGTGGATAAGATTCTGGGAGCAGGGCAATAATTTGGCAGCCTTCAAGTAGATATTTTAAAAATGTTTGTTCAATAATCATTTTTTTGACGGCAAGGAGAAACTTTCTCTTTAAAAATTGTATACCTATTTCTATATTGAAAAATTAGAGTTTATTACAGATACTGATTATAGCATAACATTCAGGCTTAGTTAAAATTGCCTTTCACCTCACATATTTATGTAGTGATAGTTATTCCCCTTTACTAAGTATAGGGAAAACCACACGAATGGTAGTCAAGTTTTTGTTTAAAATGTATTTAAAAGTTTCTTTTTCTGACTTCCATGATAGCAAAACATTTCTCATTTCTTTAGTTCTCTTTTTTTAAGACTTTTTTTATGAACCAGTTAACTTCATAGAAATGAATGCTTCAAATTGAGATAATAATCAGAATCACTTATTACTGGTAAATAATATTACACCCTGCATTCTGCCATTTCTGCATTTCATTGGCCCATTGGTGATGACCTTGGCTGTTCTGCAGCTGCTTTCAAGATCTGTGACTCAGTCTGTGGACCATCCAACTTGCTAGAGCATACCACAGGGAAAAGGCAGTGCCATGCTGGATACTTTTAAATATACACAATGGTGGGAGCCTAGAGTGAACTAAGCTTGTCCAGTCACAGGGAGAGTTTTGTATAGAAAACTGAGTTCATGGGCCACATCTTGTGGATGTATTTATTCTCGTGTTGGTTTAGTGCACCTTCCTGAAAATTGGCACCTACAGTACTTGCTTGGATGGCCCACTCCTTTATGTGGATCGGGTAGAGTTTAGGCTACAATGTGGAATGAGTTTGTTGTTGGTATTATAGAGAATGTGAAAGTAGGTCTATTCAAACAAAAGGACCACTATGCCTCAGCATAGAAGGATGTGCAGATTTGTGGCAGAAAGACAAAGGGAGAGACCAGAATAATTTTCTCGAGAGGCCAGCAGGATGAGCATTGAAATGATGGATCCTATGGGCTTTTGTGGGCAAGTGTGGCCAGAATCCAGTGTGGACTGATCGTGGCTGAGAGGGTGAGGGGAAGGAGAGAAAGTGTAAGAAGCTATAATCAGATTTCAGATTTCTAGTCATTTTTAGTGAAATACTCATTTTAGTGAAATATTTTAAAATTGCTTTTTAAAATACAGCCTTATAAAATGATAATGAAAAAAATGTTTCTCTATGATGTGTGAATTGCTTCAAGGGCTGTCACTATAAGCTTCACACAAACGAAAAACACTTCCTGTTTTCAAATTGTCTTGGTCTGCTGTGAACATATAAATTGTAGTGCATTTGTGGTAACTTTTAAAAGAACAGGTTTCTCATGTGACTGAACATGTCACAGCACTTTAACTTTCAATGTAGTTTTTCTGTCAATCATAACTGAGCAGCATTGGTTGCTAATCTATGCTCTGGAGTGGCAACCTACTTGGATATAGTTCAGGATTGTTAAAATCATTTGGTCCAAATTCACAAAGGGATAAACATTATTATCATACGGCCATCTCTCAACTTCCCTGGTCTTAGTTCCTTTATTTAAACAGTGATGGGGTGAGAGTTGGGGTGGGGTGGGCTGATGGTCTCTAAAACACTTTTCTCTTTTAAATGTCAGAGAACATGATAATAATCTAGGATGCTACTTAGGGCTGAGTCTGAATATGCTAAAAGATAGACTGAGGCATATTAAAATATTGAAGAGTTTATTTGAGCAAACATGGATTCTAGTTGCACAGAGACAAGCCAAAGGTAGTTAGGGAAAAGTTTTATAGAAGCAAGCAAAGACATTATTTGACTAGCTATATGTAGCTTAAGTGGTTGCCTTATTTGGGAAAGCCTAGTTGGCTGTTTGTGATTGGTTGTTCTTTCGATTTTTTAATCTTGAGGCATTTATAGGCTTAGGTTTTGGTTTGCTTGTCTAGGCTCCCAAGGCATTAGACCCACCTCAGTGTAATGGCCTCCTTGTTTAATTAATTTAACAAATGTGATGAGAATGAGAGGGCAGCAGCCCAAACTTCTCAGGTTAGAGTTTGTATTTGTTTGGTTTATATTAGGAGAGCAAGGCCATTTGTAACATTACCTCAAAAAACTCTTCTGAATTCCAAGTAGGCAATTTTTGTCAATTACTTGTTTACATCTTCTTATAGCTCGCATTTACATTGTTACTTTACATACAGTAGAGCTGTTTAGAGAACACAGGGAGGCCTTGTAATATCAGCATACGATATATTTATTCTTATTTTGTACGGTTTAGGACATGGCATTACTACTTTAAATGATTCTGGGGCTTAACATTGCTTTCTTCCTGTTTTTCTGTGTGTTATGTTTTCTGTGTGTTTTCTGTGCTCTCCAGGTTTTGGCACCAGTACCCAGGATGTATCTTTCCTTGAGTGACCCCACTCTTCAGCCCCTGCAGGAACTGAAACTTTTGCAGGGGAATTCTTAAGGAATATTGTGGGTCCCAGTTGTGGTTGTATGCATTTTCCCTGTGTTTTTGGAGCAGTCAGCCTCTAAGCATTTTCCTTGTACTGTCAATCACTGTTGTACTGTTGCCATCATGGGAAAACTCTGGAAGAAAGAAAAGCTCATTGATTCTACACTTGGATTTATTTTTCCAATAGCCAGAATCCCACTTCCCAAACCAATATATAATCTTCTCCACAGAAAAAGTATCATCCAGTCCTATTGCATCAAGTACATAAAGAATTTCTTGATCAGATGTCTGCAATGATTGTTTTGTAGCCAAGCTATTTTTTCTGGGCAACTCTGCATTGGGACATGGCTGACCTTCCTAAAGATGATAAGGTATAGCTGGTGAGCTCTGGTTTCCTGATTGTTAGCTACCAGGTCCCCTAAAACCTCATGCTTGTGGGCAAATCAAAACATTTTCGCAGGTCGGCCGAGTGGTGCGATGGTTAAGAGCTGGCTTGGGACACCAGAGGGCCCCAGTTTGGATCCCACACATGAGGGCGAGTGACACTGCCCTCCACAGCTAAGATGCTGAACAACAGCTCAACCTGGAGCTGGGTTGCCATGAGTTGCCAGTGATGGCGTAGGCTGCAGCCCCTGCTGCAGTGGGTTGCCATGGGCTATCATGTGTAGCCAGCAGCCAGCGTGAGCTGCCAGTAGCCGCCGTGAGCTGCCAGTAGCCGCCGTGAGCGGCCGTCCAGAAGCCAGTGACTGATCTGCCTCGCCTGGGAAGAGAGCAATGATGGTTCCAACTTGGGCCAATGAAGCAATGTCCTCCACAACTAGACTGAAGAACAAAACGACAGCAACTTGTCTGTTCCCCTTCCCCCAATTCCCCAGCACTGTTCCCATCCCCCAATTCCCCAATATAAATCTTTAAAAAACAACAACAACAACAACAAAAAACATTTTTGCATAACATTCCAACATTACCCTTTCTATATTTTTCTTGGTTGACCTTGCTAGGGCTCTAAAAAGATTTTGGTGCTTGTTTATTCTCTGTTGTTTGTTTTCTAGCTCATCAGTATCTGTTCTCATTTTGGCTGTCTAGTTGGCTAGTTTTAGTTTGTTATGTTAGGATCCTCTTCACTTTGGTATTAGGGGGCTACACTAACTGATGATAACTAAGAGGAAATAATAAGCTATTTAGTAGATGACCCTGTGGACATGCACTTTACATTAATCATGCACTTGACACAAATCATCTCTAATCTTCCATTCTAGGTAGGTACTGGAAGTTTGGAAGGCCACATGCCTTTCCCAGGGTCACACGATCACCAGTGTGGCTGACCATGAATTTGGAAGCAGCTGATTGTCATGCCTGTGTATACTCCAATATACCATGCTGTCTCTCCACAGGGACTAGAGAGTTGCTACTTGTTTGATGGATTTGATTTCGTGTCTCCAGCCTTTTCTTGGCTTCCAGTCTTACTCATGTGCTTGTCATTAGGTAATTTTCTCTCCATTCCCTCTGTCAGAATACAACCTTCCTAATTTAAACCTCTGTTAAACACAACTTTTTTTGCAAAGCTGTCGCTAAATAAATCTTACCTGAGTTTGCTCAAACTGTCCCATTGCTGGTGTTAACTGGTTATCAAAATTCTTCAGAAAAGGCCTGAAAGCATTTTATTCTTAAAGATAGTACAGTTAATTAATAAACAGTTATTAACTTTAAAAGCAGAGTTAAGTTATCATGGTTTTCAATGTTTTATACCTAGTTCTCAAAAGTATACCAGGCAGCTTAAAACAGCATACGAGGTCAGACAATTAAGTTAGCGAACTCATCCTAGAAAAAGTGCTACGTACCTCATTGCTGAATATCACTACGGTCAGCTTCGAAGTATTCCTCCTGGGAAGCTATGCACTGACACCAGCGCCTAGTCCACCCTTCAAAGCAATTTTGGAAATCTTTTTCTGGAATGGCCATCAGAACTGTTGTCATATTACCCTTGATGTCCTGAATGTCATCAAAATGTCTTCCTTTTAATATTTCCTCTATCTTCAGGTAAAGAAAGAAGTCATTGGGGACCAGATCAGGTGAGTAGGGAGGGTGTTCCAACACAGTTATTTATTTACTGGCTAAAAACTCCCTTACAGACAGTGCTGTGTGAGCTGGTACATTGTCGTGATGCAAGAGCCATGTGTTGGGGAAAATTTCAGGTCATTTTCGTCTAACTTTTTCACGCAGCCTTTTCAGCACTTCCAAATAGTAAACTTGGTTAATTGTTTGTCCAGTTGGTACAAATTCTTAATGAATAATCCCTCTGATATAAAAAATGGCTAGCAACATGGTTGCAATAAGTTCATGAACTTAATTGTCAGCCCTTGTATGTAAAACTGTGTTATATATTTTATGTACATTAATCCTTTTCCCAATTAAAAAAAAAACCATGAGATTATTCTTTTCTAGGTTCATGTAATGAGAAAGTAGCAGGTTTAAATTCATGCCTCCTTTCTCCAATGCCCAAGCTCTTTCTACCACACCTACCTGCCTCTTTACTAAGTTATTTAAATGTTAATCACCAGATTCCTCTATTTGGAGATTAGCAATAGCATTAAAATTTGCTTTGAGTTTCTTGGTAGAAAAGAAAAAAAAATATATATATATATATATGTGTGTGTGTGTGTGTGTACTGGGGGTGTCAAAAAATGTAAACACATTTTAAGAAAGGAAAAAACTATTAAAATTATAATACTCAATATATACTGATAACAAAAGATGAATACAAGTCCTGTGTAT
>NW_017731529.1:2802300-2809900 GCF_001890085.2 Hipposideros armiger
TATATATATATATATATATACATATATATATATATATATGGTTATAGTTATATAGTTATAGTTGACATTCAATATTATTCAACTTCAACTTCAGGTGTGCAGTGCATTGGTCAGGAATCTACACAGCCTATGAGGTGTTCTCCCTAATAAGTCCAGTGCCCATCTGACACCCTACATAATCTTTACAACATTATTGATTATACTCCCCAAACTGTCTTTCATATCCCCGTGGCAATATTGTGACTACTAATTTGTACTTTGTAATCCCTTAACCTTCTTCCCTATCCCCATCCTCCTCCCATCTAGCAACCAGCAGTTTTCCCCCACCACTATATCTCTGAGACTATTTCTGTTCGTTTATTCTATTCTTTAGATTCCACATATAAGTGAGATCATATGGTATTTGTCTTTCTCTATCTGACTTATTTCACTTAGCATAATATTCTCTAGGTTCATCCATGTCATTGCAAATGATAAGGTTTCGTTCTTCTTTATGGCCAAGTAATACTCCATTGTATAAATGCACCACAGTTTCTTCTTTATCCAGTCGTCTACCAGTTGGCATTTTGATTGTTTCCATGTCTTGGCTATTGTGAATAGTGCTGCAATAAACATAGGGGTGCATATATTTTTTCAAGTTAGTGTTTTGGATTTCTTTGTATAGACACCCAGGAGTGGAATTGCTGGGTCATAAGGTAGTTCCATTTCCAGTTTTTTGAGATACGTCCACACTGATTTCCACAGTGGCTGCACCAATCTGTAATCCCTCTAATGGTGCATGAGGGTTTTCTTTTCTCCACATCCTCGCCAGCACTTGTTGTTTGTTGATTTATTGATGATAGCCATTCTGACCAGGGTGAAGTGTGAAATGTTTTAAAAGTAAGCAATTTAAAGCACTGGCTCAAATCCCACCCACCTCTGTCCCCCTTCACTGACAGGTCTTACGTGCCAATCTGAAGATGATCTCACCCATTTGCAGAGCATCCTAGTGATCTAAAGGCCCCTAATGTGTGTGTACAGTACAAAACCCCCACATATCTCTATTTCATTTTGAATGCTGTTATATTTTTTGTCTCCACCTCTGGATTATATCCTCATGATTAGAGACCCTCTTCTAGGTCTCCACTGTCTTTTCAGGGAACTGATCAGGGTCAGGCCTGTTATATGCTCACTAATTAGTGGCAGGCAGTCAAAAGTGCTTTGAGGCCATGAGAGGAGAGTGCGTGAGTAAACGGGGAAAAATGGAGAGGACGCAAATGCCTGGCAGGAGAGGCTGATTGTGTAAGAGGGTAACTGGCTCCATAGCCTCACAGTCCGTTCGCAGGGCTTCCTATTTAGGCTTCTGTAGCCTCATAGGTGGAGGTTACAGCACTGAATGTCGGTAGCCCCACCCCTCCATCACGGATGGGAAAACTTGGCAGGGTCACGAGGTATCAGTGATCTGCCATGACTCCAAATTGGGGCGGATATTCAGGCAGATATTTGTTTTTTGAATAACCAGACAGGATGTCTCCTGAGAGCTGACCAAAACTAGAACTTGGAAGGGGTTCAGCTGGCTTTGGTTCAAACCAGACAAACTAAAACAATGCTAACAGCCAGGGGAGGGAGTCCAGGACCCTGCAAGAAACGGTTACTCACCGTCAGCCCCAAAGTCTGTAAGCCCTTAGCCCGAGAGTCCTCCTGAGCCCTCTCACTACACAGAACCATGAATGCAGGTTCTGTGATGGGCAAGAATAATGGTTGGAAATTTGCAAATAATATTACATGATATTGCAGCCAAGGTGAACATGTCATAGGTAGAAATGACAGAAGCGTACACAATATAGAACATTGTTAGATTGTAAAAAAATTAGCCTGAACTCCTTACAGAAATCCTAATGCTACCATTTATTGGGTATTGACAACGACATGAATGTCAGGCACATCTAATTGTCTAGACTCAGGTGGGTGTAAAGGATAATGTCTCTAAGAGGGAAATCAAATAGAGGGAGCACCCTTAAGACCCTCAGTGTTGTCTCTGTTCGTTAGTACTTTGGAAGCAGGTGGTCAGCTAAGGGTAGTTGCTACCCACCACTGTCCTTTGGGCCTGGTGTCTAACCCCTTGCGTGTTATAGAGTCCTCCTTTTGGGTTGGGACATGAAGCATAGAAGCCAGGCTAGGTTTATGGCCTCTCTCTCGCTCTCTCTCTCTCTCTCTCTCTCTCTCTCTCTCTCTCTCTCTCTCTCTATTTCTTACATTTGTGTGAGGGAGGGCAAGATGGAACATAGAATGTGGTTTAACTTTCAGATCTTTAAATGAGAGTCTCTTTGTGAGTGAAAAGCAAACCAAACAAACTGGCCACGGGGTCAGCGTGCTCTGGAATGCAGAATTGTTTGTCGCCAGTCAAACAGCCGCCTGACGCTGGGTTTACACAAAGTTTTAGCAAACTGAAACAATGAGGACATTTAACATTAACTCTAGGCCTGAGCCATTCAATCAGAATGGGGAAGATCAGGCTCACCAACTCTGATCCTTAAGGCTCTCAACAAACAGCTCTGCCCAGGGCAAAATAGTGACTTAGACCAAGTTGTCAAAAGTTATTAAACACCTAGTATTTTGCCAAGGACTGAGGCTAGGAAGATGCAAAGACCCAAGCCCCTTCATAGGGCATACCTTCCAGGACTACTCTGAGGCCTAGCCGTCAGAGAAACAAATGGTGGGGAAGCGTCAGTGTTAAAGTGATTTTCATTTTAGACACAATGTCCTATGTGTAGAATATGGTAGAAGGAAATGCCCAAGTTTACCCAGCGAGCCAGAAAATGTCCCAGAGGAGGCAGCATTTGAGTTGAACTTTGAAAGAAGAATACAAGGTTCTCAGGGCCCCAAACTGGAGTTGAGGGGGCAGGATAGAGGTGCATGCTGGACAGGATAAAAAGTAAGTGCAAGGCTGGAAGAGCACGGGTAATCCAGAAAGTACCAAAAATAATTTAGTGTGGTCAAACGTGAGCGGGTAGTGGCAGGAGATGGGGGCGAGGGAAGTGGTAGTCAGAGCAAGAAGGTTCTTTGCATACCTCAGGCCGCTGCTTAAACATTTTATCCTGTGTGGGGAGGGATGCCAGTGAACTGTTTTGATCTGAGGTAATGGTTTTGCCATGTTTGCTTTTTAGATAATCAGTACAATGTCCTCAGGAGGAGAGGTGAGAGGGTGGGAGACTAGAAGGGGTGAAGTGGTCCTGTCGGGGAGGGAGAGGGCAAGTTTGCAGTGGATGCTGTGACTGGGATGCACTGAGGAGCTGTTAGGCCCAGGTAAACTGTCAGAGACCTGCCCAGGGATCTGTGGGATTCATGCAGAAGACAGCGGGAGTGAGCTATGTGGTCAGCCCCAGCTCCAAGCAAATGCCAGGGCTTGGGAATGGCTCTGGGCAGCCCCGGGGCCTCAGCTGGCTTCTGAGGGCCATTCTCAATGCTGGGCAGTGGCTTCACTATTGGCTCGGGGCAGCAGGGACTGGACAGCCAGGCTGTGTCAGCTCTGATGGGTGCATCTGGTGGCCTGCTGCTCTGCCAGTGTCTGGAGCACAGCAGTGGGTCTTCATAAATATTTGTTGATTGAATAGAGCCAGGCACTAATGTAGGAGCTGGAGATCCAGTGGTGAGCATATCACACAAGAACCCTATCCGTGAAGAGCATATATTTCAGGTGGTAAGACAAGCAATCAGCAAGAGAAATGAAACTCATCGAAAGCTAGATGCCAAAATGCACTGTAAAGAAAGAATAAGGTGGGGAGGGTGGTTTGCAATTTTAAATAAGATGTTCAAGGAATGTTCATAGAGCAAAGTCCTGCCGGAGCTGGGGGGCACTCATTGGGAAATGTGGGAGAAAAGCCTTCTGAGAAGAAGGGAGTCAGGGCTGAGATGTCGAGCTGGGTGTGTTGTTAGCATGATGTGGGGCAGCAAGGAGGCCAGTGTGGCCGCAGGAAAGTGTGTGAAGGGGGAGAGGTGGGTTGAGGACAAGGGTGTATAGGGCTGGGAGCCTATGTCCTCCACTCTGAGTGAGATGGCAAGTCCAATTTCCTGTCCCTGCCACCCTGTGCTGTGCACCTTTTTCCTTTCGTGTCCCTTCCAATCACAACTCACTGGAACTCAATCTGGGATACTCTATGGACTTGGACACAGGCAAAAAGCCAGTGTCATGGAAATGCGACGTAGTTGGACTGCTCTGTATTAAAAGGCCCTGAGGAGCTATTAGCAAACAGAAACAATGCTTTAACTCTTCAGATAAGGGAGCAGATTGGGATGTGCCCAATATTACATGATATAATGGAATTATTCTTAATTTGCTTGGGTGTGATCATTCTATTAAGGTTATGTAAGAGAATGTCCTCATTATAAGAAGACCCATGCTGAAATACTTAGGTATGCAGTATCATGATATCGGCAATTTACTTTCAAATGATTCAATGAACACACGTGCGTGCACAATCAAATGGATACATACATACACAGATAATGCTAAAATACGAACAACTGTTGCATCCAGATCAGCGGTTCTCAACCTTCCTAATGCTGCGACCCCTGAATACAGTTCCTCATGTTGTGGTGACCCCCAACCATAAAATGATTTTCGTTGCTACTCTATAACTGTAGTTTTGCTACTGTTATGAATTGTAATGTAAATATCTTTTTGTTTTCTGATGGTCTTAGGTGACCCCTGTGAAAAGGTCGTTCGACCCCCAAAGGTGTCACGACCCACAGGTTGAGAACCGCTGATCTAGATGGTTGGTATACAGATACTGGTTGTACTAGTCTCTCAGCTTTCATTTTGGAAAATTTTCACATTAAAAAATCAGTACACACCCTTTCTGCTATTGTCCGTTTCTTGTGGATCTGCTTTTGGTCGCTGTTATTTATTCTCATTAGATTCTGCCCAGCCCCCTAGGCCAGGGGTCAGGAAACTGCAGCTTGTGAGCTACATGCACCTCTTTGGATATGGACATGTGGTTCTGAAGTACAAAACTATCATAGTTTCATTTATAAAATTTTTAAAGGATATTGTTCACATAATGGTGATTTAATTTGTTTTATGGCTCTCAAATAATTTTTAAATTGTTTTAAGGGACAGGATTGGCTCTTGTATCTCAAAAGTTTGCTGACCCCTGCCCTAGGCAGTTTATTTACTTTGGATCAGAAATGCTTGCCTCTGGAGACTTATAGGAGACACAGAGCATAGGGATCGGGGTGGGATTTCTGGTGGGTAGCATCCTGCTTTTGGCTGGCAGGCCCTAAGAGGGCAAGACCGTGACTCAAAGGAGGGTGGAAGCCTCACAATTTTAAGAGTCACTTCTAGGGCAAGGGAAGGCAAAGAAGAAATGCAGCCTTGGAGAGAGAGGCAAATTCCTCTCTGGAGCGCGTGCTTTTCCCTGATGCGGAAGTTCTCAGTTTTTCGACTGTTTACCTGCTGCATGACTTGACAAAAGGGTAATGTGATTTAGAAACTCAGCGGTCATCCAGAAAGTCTATTTCCAGTCAGGCAGTTGGTTACCAGGCACTGTCGGGAGATTGAGCTCCGGTGTATTAAATCCCAAATTTAATCCAGGGGCCGATATGTCTGTGAATATTAGAAACGCTCCACCGCCCTTTGCACGGGTCGCATCAATTCCTTATGGTGTTTTCCACGTGAAAGCAAACAAATCGTGCCTCTAGAAAGCTGGGTTTAGCACCTTTGGGCCTCCTGATAAAATTTCAGCATATGGTTAGAATGCGAACATTTATCCACACACACCCTCTGCCAGCCACACAAAACAGAAAAATAAAGGATAACCCTGGAAAAATAACTCATATTTCAGAGGAGAGAAGAATGGAGGTTGTAATATATAAAGGACTTCCTAAAGAGAAAGTTGCTCATAGCCTTTTATTTGGTTTCAAAAAGTCTTTCGTTTGCTGCAGGAATAGCTATACAAAATAAAAATCATTTGAAATTAAGGAAAGGAGTAGAAAAACGGTCACTATGTGTAGGTTTTTTGTCTATTTTCAGTAGAGTAATAATAATAATCGCAACTACAGCAAGAGCGAACACTTACTGAGTGTTTACTATGTACCAGTAAGCACTTTTCGCATTTAACTAATTAAATTCTCACGACAACCCTATGAGGTAGCTACTATTATTATTTTCATTTTTAGGGAGCTCAGTGAGGTCTAGAGAAATTAACTTGTATGAGGTCACATGGCCAGTAATTAACAGAGAGGATATTCAAGCTCTTAAGGTAAGCTAAATAAAGCTCTAGCATATTTTTGTAGTCATATTTTTACTTTATCCTCTCTCCATTTTAAGGCTTGCTTTGGTCCCTCTGCAGGATTTTAGAATGTTGAAAATTCTGGTCCCATACGTTCTGTTTAAAGTGGTGATCCCCAATCTGTGACTCTGGCTGGACCTTGGGTCACCAATGATTTACTGGTATTATTAACAATAGCTTGCTATGTGCCATGCCTTCTGCTATATGCTTTACATGTTTTATTTCAATATTTAAAAAAAAATTTTCATGACCCACAATTTTAAAAAATAGTGTTGTAAAGCAGGACCAAGTTATACATATGTATTTGGAATAAAAGTTTCCCAAACCAACACTTACTTTTACTATGTGTGACATACTTTGTTATTTTCCATTTTATTCTCTTTTATTTAAAGAATCCTGTTTGTGACATGTTAATGGGTTTTATGTCTTGCTAAGTGGTTTCCTAACCCATTGTTTAGGAAAACACTTCTTTAGCTCATTTCAGTTTTCACATTAATGAAGTCAATATAATTTGAAACACCCATTTTACAGATGGGAAAACTGAGTTAATTTGTTCAAGGTCATGGAAAGAAACCGAGGTCTATGGTTTACACTTGGGATTATATTAGTTTTTTAAAACAGATTCTGTTATGTTAAACACAGCTTTTGACCAAAGTCTTATGTGCTTAGTGCACTGTCTGTCATGTGAATAAAGACAAGGTCTTGCATGTTTGGCTTTATGGACACTGTTCTCGGTCTAATACATGCAGATGGAGTTGTGACATAAAATTCAAGTATTTCTAAGTACATCTAAATTTATGGTAGCTTTTAGTTATTATGTGTATTTTCAATCAATGGATTTAAAAATTATAACTTCTATTACATGGAATCTGAAGAATTCTTTGAAATTGGAGTTGTTTTCCAGGAAATGGATTGAAACATGGAGGCCACACCTTCAGATGTGTGGCTAGCAGGCCTAACTGAAGATTTGTGAATTACATCTTTAGTTTCACCTGCCTCTAATTGAACTTTAGCACATGCATCAATTATTAGTAGGAAATAAACCGTAGCAGTATTAGCAACACCTGTGAGCTTGTCGCCAATAGAAATTACTGATACTTTCATATCATCTCACACTGTTACAGATATTTCAAAATACCATTCATGCTCCTCATGTCATCAAAATCATGTTAGTTATCAGAGTCACCATTAGATCTTGATATTGTGTACTGATAAAGAATTATTGGGCCGGCTGAGTGGCACGTTGGTTAGAACTGGCTTGAGATGCCAGAGGGCCCCAGTTCAGATCCCACATATGAGGGCCAGTGACACTGCCCTCCACAGCTAAGATG
>NW_017731529.1:2811199-2812347 GCF_001890085.2 Hipposideros armiger
TATTTCAGGGTATTATTTTGCAGGCGGGTATCATTATTGATTTCTGGAGTTACACTTTTAACTCATAAGCATAAATAAAAGAATTAAAAACATTTATATAGATACAGAATCAGTACTACCCATGATTAATGTGCATCCTTATTTTTCCCTCACAAATTTGGACAAAAAAGTACACATTATACGCAGCAAAATATGGTACTCTGTTTTGCCGAACTTGAGAAAGTCAACATTGTTTATTGTACACCCATTGCCCATGGTCTCAACAAAAAGCCTAAATGGCTGATTTTCTTCTTGATGTGGTGGGAAAAACCTACATTTCTGCACTGAGTCCTGGCATTAGTCTTCCTGAATTATCATACTGTTTTGCAAAAATGAAAGGCAAGGGAAATGACCAGTGATTTAAATTATTTCTAGGCCTGCACTATAAAATGCTATGAACACTAACTAATACAGAACAGACCTACACTCTCACAAAAGTCTTTGCTTTGATGAAGCCTCGAAATGGTTTTCATTTAGTTTTGTGTTAAATTTAGCCATAATGCTCTGTACATTTACAGAAAAACAAGTTAATGTATATTCTATGAATTGAAATGTTTGACAGAACTGAATTATTTTAATCTTGGGATCATCAAGGTACACAAAATTTAATTTACCTCTGAAATTCCTTTGAGATGATATAACTCCCTTCCATGATATTATCAGTGCTATCTTTTCTAGAAACAAATTGAATAACTCCCTTCTTTTTTTTTTTTTTTTTTACAATCTTTTCATGTTCTTCTATTGTCAATAGACTAGAGTATAAGGTGCTTAGAATAGGACCCAGGGTGTCATGGTCTGGACTCTGTTACCTCTTCATGGTTGACCATTCCCCCACGTTATCTCTATGTCAGCCTTTCTAAAGTCCTTATATTTTCCTGCACACATTTTGAATTTTCCATCCCTGCACAGGTGATTCATTCTCCCATTCTGCTTTACTTCCTGGAAAACTCTTATTGGTCCTTTGAAACCTCTCAGGCATCACCTCTTTCTAAAGATTTCTCTTATACTGACCTCCAATCATTGCTCCCATCCAGCAGAGGTAGAAGAATCTGTCTGTGTTCACATATTAACTAGTAGTGTTGATCTGAATAGATTAAAATGGTTTATTT
>NW_017731529.1:2814152-2835564 GCF_001890085.2 Hipposideros armiger
GATCGGGCTTCCTTCCTGGTCTGTATATGGTCAGACTCTGAGCCAGCAGCCGGGACAGTGAGCTTGGCACCCTCAGAACTCCGGTTTCCAGAAGGAATCACAGATTCCTTCCTGTGAAGATAAAGGAACAATTGTACCATGGGAGAACTTACTGGAAAGTAATGCAGGGTCACCAGGAAGGAAAGGAATTCACTCCTCGGTCACAGCCTCCAGTCACTCAGACCTGCAAAGGTCAGCTGTCTGACTCTGGCAGGCCTCCAGGGCCCCGCACTCACTGCATGATGCATTGGGTTTCAGTGATTTCTAGGGCCCACTCAGAGCTTCCTCTGGTTGCTGCAGTCATCCCTTCCTCCTCACAGTCAGGAACATAATTGCCCCCATGATTTCACCCTCATTTGTCATCTGCTGATGCTAAACTTTTGTTCCTGTGAACCATCTTTCATCTTTCACAAAACCTGACAACTTCACTTTTGAGTCTCCCACCCCATGCCCCTATCTCTGGGACCTGGCCCCAGGTCTGAAGCCCTAGAAGACAAGTGTCTTTCCATCAAAGGTCATTGTAAGGAGCTTGGGTTAAACCCTATGCCTATGCCAGCAGAGTGGATGATTGTTCTGGTACATGTGTATTCATGTTTGTGCATATATGCACACGTGTTCATGTGTGTGCCTGTGTGTATGTATCTGAGCTTGACATTTAAGTCACTTTCCCCTTGGGCATTGCTGCTTAGGAAAGGTCCTTCAGAATCCTGGGAGCTCTTGCTTTTACTCATAAGTGGCTATTCTGTGGCCATTATTCTTGAGTCTTCCCTCCACTCCTTTCCTCTCACTTTTCATTATGTGAATCCACACATCATGGTCTGTTTCAATGTTGAAGGAATCAAAGACTTTCAAAGGCTGGATGAAATTTTCAGTGAATTTAATGATCTGATTCTCACAAACAACTGTGCATTACCTGCTACTGAGCATAAGCTCCTAATGAGTGTCTAAATCCTTGGAGTTGAAGTAATTTAGGAAAAAAAAATCATGTTATTATTATTTTCCCCAAGTAGCACTCCATCCCCTGGGGAAAGAGATGCTGGTAGTTATGTGAGAAGGAGCAGAAATGAGGAAGAAGGAAGGAATATTTGATTATTTTTTTCATAAACAATTCCTTTAGTACCTGGCTATGGTTCTTGCTGCTGTGAGAAGAATATCAGTGGCTTTAATATTCCATTGTTTGTGGCTGGGAAGCATTTACTTGCTGTTCAGAGCTGCCTGCCTCTCAGACTGGCAACAGAGCAGAAAATGTGGCGGATGTAAGGGGAAAACTCTAGCCAAAACGCTTTAAATCAGGTTAGTTTTCCCTTTAAAACTCACTTTGGAATCCCTACCTCTCCTCCTTTTGCTTCTTAATAAATCTCTGGTTCGTTTTCAGCTATACTTCCTTTCCCTAAAGAGGGCATATTCTTAAGTGTACAGGTTTTTTTGCTCTTGGGCTCACATTATTGCTTTTTTGTTAGTTTTTAAAATGACCTTCTTTGTTTTGATGAAATCCTTATCTTTTTCAATAACACTAATGCTGAAGAATGAGTAATGAATACAAATGAAAGAAACTGCTCACAAAAAGGGGAGCAAGGTGGGGGAAGACGTCATGGCGGAGGGATGAATTTGAAATAGCTCATTACCACACGGTGGCGCTGTTAAAACACCTCATTTTAAAGTCCTAAAAAAAAAAAAGATGGCAAATGAAGAAGGGAAATACAAAATTAAAGAGCCTTTCACATAGAAAACACTTTGAATAAAAAAAGTGGAGTGTGCCTGCGCGATGCTTATTTGTGTATATGTCTTTGTACTGAGTGTGTAATCATTGTAAGAAAAGGAAACGTTAAGGGGAGCAGTGACAGAATTGTATTGTCTGTTTTATTGAGGGAGGTGTGTTTCACAATTGATACTCTTATAATTCAAATATTACATATTTTTATTGAATATTAAATCTATTTAATCCCAATCAAACCTTTTCTGTAATCTTCTTAGTGTGATATTGTAGACCTGAGAAGCATGGGTTAAGTTGACCATTCCTTAATCCAGTTTCATTCTACATAGAAAGCTTGCACACTAGGGGCATTTATTTGAAAACAATTAGTACCCCATTAGGGGAAACATGAAGCCTGCAGGGTCTCAGATGTTCTTGACTGCTTTGGGAACTTGGCGTGTGGAAAGCTGGTAAATTAATACTTGGAAAATAATTCCTCACTTTAAAACATGTTGCCTATTATGCGACTTCCTTGATGCCATTGCCATTGTTATTAAAAGTGAACGTTTTCATGTTTGTGCATTCTGTGTGAGCCTGGGGTATCCATTTACTGAAGGACAGAGAGATGAAAAGCTGATATTTTGCAAATGTTGTACATTGAAGGTGGGGTGTTGATGTAGTGGCCCAGATAATCTTACACTTGAAAAAAGGGCAGGAGTGGAAAGTGATATAATGCAAATGAATAGAAGTGCCCAGGACTTTACATTGAGACTCCCTTATTACATCCCCATAGCAACTCTCTGAATCAGATGATGTCAATATCTGCATTCTCAAGGAGAGGCTCTGGGAAGTTAAGTAACCTGTCAACTGTCACAAAGCCACTGTGTGGCAGAATCAGGAGTTGAGTCTAGAAATTAATTATTCAAGGGAGAAAAATGCAAGGAAGAGAAAAGGAAAAAGTCTAGGTTGTCTTGCAATTTGTATTTAGATGAAACCTGGTTTCAAAAGGTGTAGATCTCTTAGGGAGACCTGCTCAGTTCCAACGCCTGCTTCCCCCACAATCAGATGAGGGCTATACATATGGCATCACACACACACACACACACACACACACACACACTGTTTTCGATTTCTCTTAACTAATTTTCATCAACTTCTATTTTAGCATAACTAAAAGACTTTTTTATCATCCATAAAGCAAGAGGCCTGGGAAAACGGCTGGATTTTTGCCATAGCTGAGGAAAGCAGTGCAAGTCAATCATGAAAACTGTAGCTGTGATAGCTCGCAGATAGTTCATACTGCAGAGGCATTGACCTAGCTGGAAATACAATTCATTATATAGATATCAAGTGGTTCCTGCTTAGGGAAAAATCATGTTAATTAGAATATGTAACTCCAAGGATGGTGATATATGCTAGATACCCACCATGCTGGTAGAATCTGAGCCTACAACAATATACAAAGTAATGCTTTTTAGTTTTTTTGAAGTGTCTGAAAGAACTACATGTCTATTGTTAGATTTTCTAATTGCATTCTATTTAGGGTAGTAGTGTTTAGCCTATATTTAGCAGAGGTGCCTCTCTGTCCATCTGGGTAGCTATGTGGAGGGAAAGCTTGTGTGTGGTCAGGTGATGGTGTATGTAGAGGGAGTGTAACGGGGAGGTGAGCTGTGATCCTCCACCCTAGCTTACCGTGGATCAGCAGGCTGTTTCTGATACACATAGTTCTTTTGTATATGTTGACTATTCAATTTTGATGTACATCAGGGATCTAAGTAATTTATTTAGGACAATTCATCACACAGTCATATTTAACATGTTCAGATATTTTGATGGTTAAAAATAAATGGGAATAGATTCCCTGTGTCCTTTGGTGATCAGAATTGAATGTGACACAATCTTTGAGAAGAAAAAATCATTATAGATCTCAGAGAGATGAATCACAAAGGAATTCAATTCCTAATTTGATATAAAAAATGGAATCTCATTCTGTGATGACAAATCTTGAACCAGATGGAGGCTGATTAATATAAAAGGGAGAGCAACTCAGGATCATTCTTACAGAGGACCTGGGGTTTATGTTGAAGTTTCTAATTGTGTCCTGTAGTGGTTCTGAAACATGGACAGGAGTGCCATTTATTGCGTTGTCCCTTTGCTCATTTACTCACTCATATATATTACGAGTAGGCCTGAAAGGCTCACTGTAGGGACGTGTGTGAGTCAGAAGACATGGGTCAGCCAACAGCTGCAAGACTTTTTTGCTTATGAGAAAAGTGTGTTGTTTATATTCTAGCCGACTAGTTGTATTTTCAGGACAACATCTTTGGTGTCGAAAAAGTGCCACCTGCTTGTTGCCGCAATGGCACTGTTGCCACTTGCCTCTTTTGCTAATGACTTGCTGCAGTTGAAACATGGTGTGACTTGGTCTAGTTCCCAGCTCTTGGAGACCACAGGAAACACAGACAGGTACCTGCTTGATTCTCCAAGGCTGTAGACATTCCCTGGCATGTGTGGTGCAGTACACCCTGCACTTCCTGTCATGCCCACATCCAGCTGTCAGGCCTTCCCCCGGAGGGCTTGCGGAGATACTTGGGAGAGAATTTTGTTGATTTGGGCTCAAGGTCAAGCAATCTGCTTTAGCCCTTAGGAAACTTAGTTTAAGGAATACGAACAGGTCTCATAAAAGAAGTTTAGAGACTTGGCTCATAGTTGGTTTGTTAATGAGACTTAAGTGTCATACCTTATCTTGGTATTTAATCAGTTAATGCACGATTTCAATATGATATTTTCTTTTTTGTTAAAAAAGAGTTTTTCCTCAACAGTAAAGTGTTACCAAGAATATAGCAGAGGCTTTGGTGATTTCCTGTGGAATACGCTTTTCACATTTCTCTTTTTTTCATGCCCAACCTTCTCCCTGTATGGAGAAACAACAGAGGGAAGGAGACTTTAGGGTAAAGAACCAAATACAGGGTCAGGAATTAAACTGAGATTTGGGGGTTCCATGTTCAGCACACTATATTGGCATTATTAATAGCCAACCAAGTATTTAATAGCTAATCAGCAAGAACATGGGACCGTGGCTTCCTTTTTGAGATTCACATACACCAAGCACTAACCATTAGGAAACAACACCCAAATCATACATTTATTACTAATTTATTTACATAAAACCTCATTCCATAAAGGGAGCAAAGTGGTCTGCAACAATAACACATACAGTAAGATACTGGTAAAATATAAAATGGAAGAGCTGAAAGATACAGATCAGGATAAAAGGCTGATACAAACTTAACCCAAGGTCTTCCATTACACTACTCGGGGCTCATCAACTGTTACAGTCCAGCCTCCTAGCTGGCAACAAGCCAAGCTGAATCTAAGTGTGAAAGGACCACAGACAGAAAGTAAGGAACTCAGAAGCCTTCCCTGACAAAATATCTTCTCTGAGTGCTTAGAATCGTCATCACTCATTTCACTGCACACTAGATTGTGAAAAAGTTTAATAGGGTTAATTTATCTGTATATTGAATCATATTTGTTGTTAAAGAATGCAACAGGAAGCAGCTATATCTCGTTGGTGAAAGTGGGTCAGGCTGGGGCTTAGCAACTGGGACCCAGGTAGGCAACCCATGGCCTTGGAGCTAGGGAGAGAGACCGCCGTGAGCAGGCAAAGAGCTCTGGTGACAAATGTGACCTACACCACAGTTTTGGGTTTTTCTCACATTGCTCCTAGTGTAATAGATTACAAAATAAAAGGAAGCAAAAGATTTATAACTGTTTGTAGAGAAATATGTACGCTTTTTTTTTCTAAGGAAAGAGAGAAACCTGGCAAGGGATGCTCTCTTCTTCTAAGATCCAGGATGCTCTATTTGACGTTAGCTCTGATAGGCTCATTCTCATAAGGCCAGATTAGCATGACTTTATTTCACTGTGTTTTGTAAACTTTCATGGGTCGTACTGTGATTCAAGGAACAGATATCTGCCAACAACCGTAGGCGCCCTCTCTGAGTCGCCTTGACAGTGACTCAGTTGGTGTGGGAGCTTCCCTCTTCCAGGAGGAGAAGTTGTGCCTAAGCTCATTTTCATAGGGTGACTTTTCTTCCCATCAGGGGAACCTTCAATCCTACCTGGGCCTTAACGTCCCTGGATGCGGTGTGGCTGGCTTTCCTGGGCAACTCCAGTAAACAGCTGATGTCTAAACCTAGCCCACCTAACAGCAGAAGTTTGCCTGTAACTCTTGTCACAAAGCCACTTTTGCCTGTATGTCCTTAGCACAGGTACAGAGAAAAGGGGATTGGGTTCTTTTACTGGGAGATAAGCCACATGGTTTGTCTAGCAGCATGCCCTGGCCACCTCTCCATGGGGACAATAGGTCACCCCGCCTCCTGTACTCTTGTTGAGCCTAGTTGTGCAAGCCTCCACTGTCCTCAATGAAGTCCTTTGCTTAAACTGTGTTCTGGACATTGATTGCACTTTCCTCTAAGGTCCATGAGGTCTGCAATCCATGAGACCCACATTTAGAATGATTGTAAAGGCAATAGAAGCAATAGCCTTATATAGCCCAGGTTTAAATTGTGAGGTCCCTCCATAACATATAGCAAAATGGCATTTTCTTCATAATTAAAAATTCTCATGCTCAGGGGTAGCTCTCAACCTGGAGTTAATTGACTCTTCTTAGGCACCATTATAGCCTCACAGGGTAAAACACCCCCTCTAACTTAAAAATCTAATTTCATTACTGCTCATTGTGTTGCTCTCTGTAGGTAAGTGCTAAGCAGACCATAAAACTAAGTGTTTATGGTCCGATTTCCCACTGACGCCTGAGTGAGGCAGAGCACTGTGGAACACAGTCACCCTCACTAATGATTATTTATCCAGCTCAGACGGGGTGCTCCACAGGCCATATGCTCAGCGATCCCAGCATTGGTAACACATTTGTGTTATAATATCATTGGTAACACATTTGGGTTATAATATCATGAAAAAACAGTTAAGCCTCATGCAAGGGTAAAGTCATCACTCGGTTATTATTCTTTTTATTGTTATGGCTGTTGGAACATTGGTTAATTCAATTGTGTCCTCTGAATTGACCTTTAACCAGGATTAGTTTTTATGACAACTAAGGACATTCATTGCTCACGAATGAGGGAAAATAGGATTGAGTTGGTTTTCACGAATCTTTCTTTTAAGATTTGTGCCTGAAATAGCAGAACCCTGTTGTTTTATTGTCTTTCTTTTAACACTGTTTATTGTGTAGATTCAAATAGGTCACAAGTCCATAGCGTCCTCTCAAACAGAACATCTGCTTATAATCGCACCCTCGTATCACGTGTTCGGTTCACTTAGGGGTATTGAAAGCTATCTACCATTTTCAATATTAAAGGATTTTATTAAACCTTAGACAAACATCTACATCATTAAGTAAAATAGAACACCGAACGCTGTTTAAGTTGAAGTGGTACACAACGATAGATAATTATATTAATAGATTGAGAATTAAACATGGGCAGAAGATTTGCTCTCTTTATTTTTAACCCCTAACTGCACAGGATTTTATTGATCAGTGATCATAATCTTTAGTTCAAGACATGTTTGGTTCAATATTTTTAATAGAATGATGAACACCCATGAACCCACTACCCAATTCCAGAACAAGGATATTACCAAAAACAACATCTACCTGTACTATTAATTACTCTTTATGGTACATTAACCTGTGTTGCCCTTACTGGTTGGTTCATTATCATCATCATCATCATCATCATCATCATCATCATCATCATTATTTCCTTGAGCTGAGCAACACTTGAAAATAGATTTAAAAATATATATTGGCTATTAAATTTTACCCCCACAGGCTTTGTAAACTACATGCCATAGAAGATTAAGCTAATACAACTGATTCGGGATACTTCTAATTACCATGCTGCTTTTGCAAGTTCTCGATTTGTGATTGAAGCTGCAACTGCATACCTGATGAGAGAATGGTACGCCTAGCAGGTATCCACATCCCATGCTCCTGAGGCTCCCTGACCGTTTAGTTGCGATCCTTGGTTTGTTCATCCATTCACTTATTCAGAGAATGTTTCTTGAGAGCCAGGCACTGAGCTTGGTCTGCCAGGGTTTCAAACACCACGTCGGGGAGGCAGAGTTGCAGAGGGATGATTGTAATGGGCCGTGATGAGTGTGAAAAAAGCTCTGTGCAAAGGAGCTTGTTTGTGCAGGAGAAGGCAAGGGCAGTTCTCTCTGTTCTGGGGGAGCTAGGACAGACCACCTGAGCAGGTGATGCTTGACATGGGGGTTTTCCTGATGAAGAAGAGGTGGAGGTTTAAGACAATACTGAATAAAGTTACTCTAACGGAGAACAGGGAGGGACATTTGGGGCTACATCTTAGCTGCTTCTTCCTCCTCTGAAAGCCTGCTGGCTTTGTCAAATTGTGTACACCTGCTACTAGCCAGGGAAAGAAAAAAAATTAGAAAACCACACTGAGACCTCCCCCCAATCCTTAGCTGTGGTTTATTCTGTGCAAATCCTAGTGGAGCTAGATTTTATGAAGGAACAGAAAGAATACTCGTACTGTCTCAGAATGTGCAATGGACAGATACCATGAGCAGAGAAGCACATAATTGTGAGAAGCCATTGTGGTTCCAACATCTTGACTCACCCTAAAGATAAAACAGTGTGTTTCAACATCAGTACTATTACAGTGCTATCTCAGATGTCATTGTTTTTCTGCCTGTTATACAGGTGCCCAGTTCTGTGTCCTTCCTATAATGGACATACAAAGTGCATTTGGAAAAAAAAACCCCAGAACCAAACAAAATACAGCATCCTCTGAGGTTTCTCCTTCACTTGCTTACTGGAGATAATGGGGGGAAAGACTTGTAAACAAAGATTAGACTTGTAAACAAATCATGCTTTGGGTATGCAGTCTATATGATGATGCTGTAGCAACGATTCTTTGTATCTTACAGTAATGGAGTCAAATGCTCATAATAATATGATTCTGCATCCTGAGCAGACAGCACATTTCTGCAGACCTGATCCTCTCAATTAGATTTCTGTGGCTCAGCCACAGGAAGCTATCAGAGGTTAAAGACAATTTTTCTCAATGATGTGTCCTGAAGAAAAATGATCAGTATGTAGCTTTCCTTATTGCCTTTCTGTCTTGCAACATTTTATTTTCTCTGCTTTCTTCTGCCATTGTCATTATGGCTATTCGTCATTACAGTTATGATGAATGAGTTGACACTGTCTTTGTGCCTGCTGTCTAGAATTATCCTCTAGTTAAGAGAGTCAGTCCTGGGTTCTAGAAGATCCACCTGGAAGCTCACGGTGGGCTGGCCCCAAATCCATGGACAGCCCTCTTAGGTGGGCACTCAGGTTAGGTTCACAGCTACCATTCCTCTTCCTTCTCACAACAAACCTTAGTTCTGAAAACCCCTTCATCTGGAGGTAAGGAAGGCCATTCAGAAGTTTCATTTAAATTTCCTCTTAGTAGATGGGCTGCTCCTAGGGACTGTACTGAAAGTTATTTTCAGATTTCAAAGGGATAACATGGTACTCAGGGCCAAAGGTAAGACTTGTCAAGGCGGCGACGGAGCGGAGCAGGGCAGTCACATCGCCACTCAGGGGTCTGCAGCGTTTTTTTCCATACCGAGGCTTCGTGTTCTCTCGCGCTTTAGAATGGCGCTGTCTCATTTTACTTCTTTGGATGCTGTGGGGGCTCTCTGAAGGTGGAGATTTTGATATACTGTGTTTGCTGAGCGATGGAAACTCATCTTTAGGACCTGAGCCCTGAGAATGGGTCACAATCTGTAATGACGCCTGCAGAAAGTGAAACCCAGGAGCCTGGGTTCAATTTCTGCATCCTCTTTTGATGTTTAAGGCATGTTGGATTGTAGTTTTTACCCATTTCACTTATGTCAGTTTTTTCACTGATGAAAGTAGGTGAATGGCTCATGTTCACCTCTTCCACCTTGTGGGACAAGGTGGGGGAAGGTGAACGGAGTCCCTGCCCGTCACCCCGCTAAGGGCAGGCAGAGGGATTCAGTCCCTCCCTTCCCACTGCGGGCACAAGCTCACAGAGCGAAAACATTTAAACTTTTCCCTGGAGTTATAATTGAGTCACACAGAAGCTTTAACAAGCTTTACTGAGTTCCTTACAAATTCTAAGTCATTGGCTCCTCATTACAACCCTACAATGTAATACTATTATTATCAATCCATTTTATAGACAAGAAGACTGAGGCACAGAAGGGTAAAGTGACTTTCCTGAAGTCATCCAGTTAGTAAGGTGTGGAACAGGAATTCAAACCCCACAGTAATCTCTGGAATGTGCACTCAGTACCCTCGTTTGGCCGATAACTGCTGCAGGTGCTGGCTGGATCTTTTCTAATACCTCTTGGGAAAACATATGCTGCCTGTTAAAATTAAAAGCAAACAAACAAAATACTGGCTCATATAATGTCTTAATAATAGCAGATAACCTGTACTTTTGTGCCCACGATTTTCCAGGTAGTATTTCAGGCACAGTGAGTGAGCCTTTTCCTAAGTAAGGCAGTTCACAATTTGGAGGGTGCCACAAACTAAGATTGTTGTCCCTTTCAGTGACCTGCCTACCCTTCCTAAGATTTACGCAACTTGTATCCAGGGGCTTAAACCACAAAAATGTAAATAAAAGAGAAAAAAAATCGAACTGGCTTCCCAATTGTAAACTCTGAAAAAAAAGTGTAGAAAAATCAATGGTGGTGTTTTGATAGTCAAGGTCAAAGAATTTGTTTCCTTTTCCAGAGAACCACTTCTACTGTGTCAGACTTTATAACCTTATATAATTTATGTACTCCCCTGATGCTGGAGGCTCATGGAAACTCAGCAGAATTGTTCTAGGAAACCATCATCATCAATTTCTATGAATTTTGGATCCTCCTCTGGGGATTATGTTTAATGCCCCTTTTTATAATTCCAATGTTCTATGTGACAGCTGAGCAATGAGTATTTTCCCCTAATGTGGCATTAAAATTAGAGACCCAAATTGTGTTGATTTGTAGCAAAATGAAGTTTTTTGTTGACTTGTCAACTGTCCTTGTCTTTGACTCTGTTTTCCAATTTAGGGTAGAAAAAAATTTGCAGAAATGTCTAGTCTTTCTGAATTTCAGAAAACACATTGCAACAAGGAGCCATTCCAGATGATAGCACTTCCTGTTTTGTACCTAATTTGAAAGTCTTATTTAATTTGATACTGAGGCTCATTTGGCATGAAATTCCATAGCTCCTCAGTTGCAACACAGGTAAAGATGATAGTTGGAAGTGAAACCAGCTCAGGAATGGGCAAATAACTAACATATATTGAGTACCTACTGTATACCCAGGAATTATGCTAGTGTTTTATACATGTTTTCCCATTTAATTCTCAAACCAATCCTATCAGGCAGTTACTAATCACCCTGTTTTATGATGAAAGAAAGCAATATTCCAAGACTTTGAATATTTTCTCCAAGGACTCAATTTAAGTAAGACTGAGAATGAGATGCAAACATATGTGCGTCTGGTTGTAAAATGTGTGCTGCTTGCACCAAACAATGCTCACCATGACTCAGAAGACCTGAGTCCATTCATTTAGTCATTCATACCACAGATTTTTATTGAGCATCTGCTCTGTGCGATGTACTCATAGAGTCCCTGGTTATTCAACAGTCTTCAGGACAGAAATTATGACTATTCTGAGACCTTGCTTTCAAGATGGAGGTGGGGAGACAGGTTGATGAGAGATGATACACAATATATGAATAAATTAAAACTTTGTGATAAATGTTTTTTATAAAAATAAACCAGGAGGATGTGAAAAGAAAGTGACAGGATCTACTTTAAATTGGATAGTCAGAGAGGACCTTACTGAGCAGGTGACACTTAAGGTGAGCTTTGAATGAGTAGAAGGAACAGCCATCTGGAAGAAGGGCTCCCAGGGAGAGGAAGAGCTCGCAGAAAGGCCCTGAGCAGGAAATGATTATGCGCAGAGCTGAAAGCAGGCAAGGGCAGTAGGGTACACTGAAAAAGTGAACAGGTAGGAGATGTGATTGCAAAGGTTCCTGGGGCCCAGATCATGTCGAGCTGTATGGGTCAGAGTAGGACATTTGAATTTAAGAAGCCCATGGAAGGTTTTAAGCAGGGGAGTGTTATCATTTGTTCATTTTTAAAATTCAAAGACTGGATTAAAGGGAGAAGTGTGAAAGCAGGAGGATCAATTAGGAAATTGTAGTAATAATAGCCCAGACGAAAGTTGCTGGTGCCTCGACCAGGGTGGTGGAGATGGGAAGAAGTGGACTATTTAGGGATGCATCCAGGAGACAGTCATTAGGACTAGCTGGCGTGTCTATATGCAAGTTGTGTCACAAGTGAAATAGGTGGCTTTTGAATGACAGTTAGTATCTTTGCTCGTCAAATTTACCCTTCTAAGAATGAGGACTACTTGGATTCCAGTTGTGTAAATCTAAGTCTCACAATAACCAGTTGTAAAATATAACAGAGAGATATTATATTATATATATATGTATATATATACATATATATATATATATTATAATATATATGAAGAAAGTAAATGCTTATTGAAAAAAGGAAAGAAAATTTGAATAAATAAGCATGGATCGCTTGCTCCTAGAAAGAACAATTTACTCAAATTGTAAGGCTATCAATTCGTTCCAAATTATCCTAATTGTGTAACACAGTTCTAACAATAATACCATTTTTTGGGGGGGGGGAGAGGGCGGAACAGACAGGATAATTCTTAAAAGTAATTGAATGAAAAAACAGTTGGTGATAATGAAGAGAAAATTGCCTTCTAAGACATTGATATGGCTTTTAAAGCTATAATAACTAACAGAGATAATAGCAGCATAGGAATCAGGAGAAAAGTATTTGAAATAGAGCAATAATTCTAGAAATGAACATAAGTATATATATATATATATATATAATTTTGGTAGAAAATGAATATATAATTACAAATGAGTTATGACTTTATAGATTATTTAATAAATAGCATTTAGACATTTGATTTAATAAATTGTAAGAAACAAAGTACATCTTACACCAAAAAATGCTAGCTAAATTAAATATTAAATGTAAAAACATACTTTGAGGTACAAGAAGAAAATTTAAGTATTTTTATAAGCTTGAAGTAGGAAGAGATTCTTTTTTTTGAGGTTAATGTCAATGACAGAAACCAAAAAAGAAAAGAAAATCTTAAATTCTCTGCAATTAAAAAATCTAAAACTTAAGAACAAGTGAAAGAATTGGGAGAAATATATTTGACACATTTTGGCAAATGGTTACTGTATAATGAGCCCTGAAAGAAAAATGAGCCATGCACACGAGTAGAGAGATCACAAAACTAATACAAAAACCAAAAAAAAAACATGAAAAATGTTCTACTCCCAGTACTAATTAGGGAAGAGCAAGTAAAACATTCATGAGATCTTATTATTTCCCCTTTCCAATTGGCTAAGACACTAATACCCAGTGCTGGTGATGACGTGGGGAGGACGAAGCTCTTTAATACATTGCTGAGGGAAATGGCAATTTACGCTCCCCAAGGCAAATTGGCAATGTGTGAAAAACTTATATTTTGTTTCTAGGAATTTATTTTAAAGATATAAACATGTGTATAAGAAGTCAACTGTTAGGATATTCATCACAGCACTGTAAAATGTCCAAAAAGAGGACTGATTATATATATTATGGTGTAGGGTTAACAATGGGAAACAGTCATTAAATATGACGTGGCAGAAATATATTTTTTTATATAAAAAGCCTCCAAAATGTATTCAAATGACAATTCAAAGCTTATATATAATGGTATGTTAAGCATGATTGCCAACGTGGTTTTTTTTGGTGAATTTGTGGGTGTATGAACACTGTATGCTTATTGAAGAAGTTTTGTCACATTGTCTCCGAGGGAGTGTGGTTATAATTAGTTTTGATTTCCTTTGTATATATCTAATTAAAAAACAATTTTTATCATAAACATATTTTAGAGCACTGTACCTAAGAGCATGGACTCTGGGCTCAGGTGGGCTTGTGCCCATCTACCAAATGTTTGGCATTGGCTAGCTAACTAAACCTCAGATTTCCACCTATAAAATGTCCGTCATAAAAATAGCTACCTGATGGATGGTTGTGGTAAAGTAATGCATAGAAAGTGTGTAACATATTTTTGTCACAGCTATTTCTGTTATTTTTTTACTATTGATATTTATCAATAATAAAAAATACTCAGAAATAAATAAAACAGAATAGCCTGACTATAATTTTATGAGGATTGGATAAATATCAGCTCCTCTTCTTAGAGGGTCAAAACCAATAGATGTTCTTTCTTTTTTACCCAAACAATAATTATTTAATATAATTTACATGATTTCAAAATTTTAATTAATTAATTAATTAATTATTAATTTCAGGTATAAAAAAACAACATAATATTAGACATTTATGCCCCTCACAAAGTGATAACCCCAACAAGTCTACAACCCATATGACATCATACATAACTATTACAATACCATTGATTATATTTTCTATGTTGTACTTCACACCCTGTGCCCATATATATATATTAATATATATAAATGAATTATAGCTGACATTCAACACTATTTTTTTTATTAATTTCAGGTGTACAGCACAGTGGCCAGGCATTCATACAATTTATGAATTGATCCCCCCGTTGAGTCCAGCACCCATCTGACACCATACAGTTTTGCAACATTTTTTACTATAGTCACCATACTGCACTAGATTTTATTTCTTATTTCTCCTCTGTCCCAGAGTTACCTGTGGATTGCACAATGCAAGTTGCCACCAGCCAGGGCAAGGCAGTTACCACACCTTGCCGGCATTATAAAACCACCTCGACATTATTATTTCTGGATGTAAACCCCGAGGTTCCCACATCCTGTACAGTTTCAGTCGGTCAGCTGTGAAACTACTTGATTTGGAAGAAGAAAAGTAGGCTGAAAATAGTACCTGAAAAACCCCTACATAGTCCTAATGTTTCCACGAATGATGAATGAGTAAGATAGAGCACATTAGAGCAATAGCCAGGGCCTCTAAAAGTTTGGTTTGGTGCAAAAGGTTTGTGGTACAAACACAGTGCATGTGACTCCTTCTGAAATATGCCTCGAAACGGACAGGGGACAAGTCTGTGGGTTATTTATCACTAAAGATCTCTTTGTTTAGACCTGTGGTCATAGCATGCATGTTTCAAAAAATAGTATTTTCCAAAGTGGTGCCTCTTAGACTTTTGTTCAGTTACACATATAGTTATCTGGGGCTTAAGGTGAAGCAGGAGAATTAATTATGCCTTAGATGAGTGTCTAACTATTGTTGTTAAACTCTCGATTTTTCACTCTCCTTTTCTCCTCTTGATCAATTGCCTCTTCCTCTTCCTTGTTTGTGAAGCACATTCATCAACTGCTATCAATTCTTGATTCAGGAATGGGTAGATTTAACTGCTGTAAGGAGTGCTTTATCCACACTTGTTTCATAATTTTTATATATTTAAACATACTGGCCCGTCTGAAGCCTGCAGAGAGCAGGGTGGTAATGAGTTACAGCACCTCTTTGCCTAGCCTTTCATGCTGTAAGTTAGGAAAATGGATAAATCTCTGGAGTTGGCCAGTGGAATTGTTTTCCACCAGGCATTCATTTGAGTCACAAAAGAAGAGCTGGATCCAATAAGATATATGCAGGCTGACAAGTGGCTTATTTAACTTAATATGGAAAAATATAAAATAATGGGAACTAGGTCAAAAATGGCAAAAAGGATTAGGGCTTAAATAGAGACAGGCTTCCAGACAATGAAGGGAAGAGGATTTGGCAGTAATAGTGTCTCTAAAGTCCGACTCATCAGCTTCACGTCTGGCAGTAATTAGGAGGCCAAAGGAATAGTGCAATGAATCAATTGAGGACAAGAATGGAAAAGAGAAAGGGTTGATAGGCTCTGAGGAGCTGGATGGCCTTACAGAGGAAGGGAAAGGATTGTAGGAGGCAGTTCCCCAAGTCAGAAGAAGACAGCAGGGAGCCTCCTCTCTGGCCTCTTTTTGGGTGGCCGGGTGATTGACACACAGGAGAAGAGAGGAGGCAGCGTAGTAGATGGAGGGCCTGGTGAGAGCAGCATGAGGCTTCTTATCACAGTGATCTGTTGGGAATTCAGGTACCACCACACCTGACTTCTTCAGGTTCCCAGTTTGCTCCCTGTGGGTGTTGTGGCCCACATGTCATTGCTAATTTCCATTCATCTCCTTGTAACAAGACTCCAAGAAGAAGTTGGATATTTAGTAGGGTCCTTCTTAGTTAGGACCCCTTCATCTTCCTTAACATCCTGCCACTGAGCTTTCTCTCCCCAGCCCCCTGCCTCCTAGGGGGGACATTCACACTCAGACATGACAGCCTTTTGGACTGGGTCCTCCAAGACTTGCTATTCTGCTCTGTTATTTAACCAGGACACATACCAACTGGGTTTGAGAGTGCAGCTGAATGTCGTTCAAGGCTCGTCTGAACTTCAGCTGCAGTGTGCGTGTGTGTGTTTGTCTACATTAGGGATGCCAGTTCATGCTGGGAAGCTGAGCAGAATCCTTTCTCTTCCATTTGCTCTGCAGAACACCCTGGGCAAGGCGGTGCCCAGTCAGCACTCTCAGGCAGTTAGGATCACGACAGTAACAGGGGAAGGAAGTGTGCAAAAAGAACCGCTGGCACAAATAGACATGCTGAGCTTTGGAATCCGAATTCAGACGTGGCACTTCTTTGGCATTTGAAATAAACACAAGCTCCCAGGAGGATGGGAAAAGCACAGTGCACATGGCTCCTTTGTTGAGTCAATTCTCAGCAGGGTTGGGGTGAGACCCTGTGACCTCTTGGGTATGATAGGAAGTATCAAACAGCCAAGCTTAGCAAGGTCCTTGCTGAGGAAGGGAAATTAACTCTCATGAGTCACCCGAGATGCCTAGTATTCTCTACCAGGAAGGACTTGGGCATTGGCCTACTACAAACATCTTATTGTGAGTACAATCAAGTGATTAACATGGACAGTGTCTCCTAATAGGCCTGCATGACAGTTTGATGCCCAGATATAGGACAATAGATGCTGTAATTTGGAGACTTCTTCCATATTTATCTTTCAGGACTTTTCTTAGCTACCAAGATATATCCATGCAAGCTCAGTTTTCAAATATGTGCTTCACTCAATCAGAAATAAGCATTGCCTAGGGGCATGGGGGGGTATGGCCATGAACAAAGTAGACATAAATTCATTCCCTCAAAGCTCATCTATTCTTGTGAATGGTCAAGAAAAACAGAAAATAAGGTATTACTTATAGAGTGTGCTACATGGTGGTAAGTGCTGTGTAAAAGAAAGACAAGAAGGGCATAGGGAGTATCAGGGAGACGGCTGAATTTGATTGTCTTGAAATATCCAGATGCTGGTATAATTGTGGCTGTCTAGGTGATTATTTTCAGCTATAGACATTCAGTTTGTGTGAATAATAATATTCTTAGATTTGTATAGTGCATTATAATTTTCAAAGCACGTTCATACCTATTATTTCCACAGACTGTTCTTCTGCCAATTTCATGACGATAAGCAATTTGCTCCATTCAGGCACGGATTAGAACTATACTAAATTTGCATTTCACAATACAGGTAGGTGACTTACTAGAAAATGTTCGTTTCCATCTTATGACTGTCTTAAAGTGACCTGCATCAATTATTACCCACCTGGAAGCCAGGGTGTGACTCCTTTCCAGGGGGCTCTTGAGAAGCTCTGGAAGGAGAGGAGGTGTTGAACACATTGGCACATTGGCGTTTTGGTTCACTGGGTGGGATATTGGTGAGGGTAGTCCCGTCCCTTTGCCACATATGTAGGGCATGTAAGTGACAGTGAGCCCTTGCAAACCATCACAGTTACATATGTAGGGACACTCCCCAATCAATCACTGTCAGCCTGAGGCTTTGGCACCTCGTCTCCAACTTGGCTGTACATTTCTCCCTGGGTGTCCTACTCTCACATCAAAGCCATTTTGTCTAACTCAAGCACATCCTCTCTGACTGCTCCTCCCAATCTGGCTCTTCCTCTTGGGTCTTAAATCTTGGAGGATTCCTTAGACCTCCACCCCCCGCCCCTCCCCCCGCCCCTCCTCGGCTTCCACTCCCCACATGCTTAGAAATCTGCCCTTTCTTTTTATCATTTCTTCCAATGGCCTCCAGGCCAGATCAGTACTTATGAACTCTGAACAAATGTCTAAACAATTGCAGTGGTCTCCTCTCTGGTGATCTCAGTTTCAATTTCCTATTTTATCCCTTTTCAGCCTCTCATCCTCTGTGGGCACAAACCTCATGCTCTAACCTGACCCACTTGAGAGCTCCTTGCAGATTTCCATTCTCTGTGCACTTGTCACTCCTCCCACCAGCCTCTAATGACAAGACCCAGACCCCCTTCTCTTTGCCTTTTCTAAATCTAACTCATCCATCAAGTTCTTGCTCAAATGCAGCCTCCTCAAAGATAGGGTTGCCAGATAAAATACAGGATGCCCAATTAAATATGAATTTTAGATAAACACATACTTTTTTTTTTACTGTATTTCTCAAAAATTGCATGGGACATAATTATACAAAAAAACATTCATTGTTTATCAATGAATTCAAATTTAACTGGGCATCCTGTGCTTTAATATATGCTAAGTCTGGCAACTTCAGGAAGCCTTCTCTGGTATTCTGACCTCTGTACTTCCCAGAGTTGGATGTGTGTGGAAGGCCTGTGGCACTTAATCACAACCTTGAATCTTTTTACAAGAAGGTAGTAAATTAAAAACCAGCACTGTTTGTATTTTTTAATTCGGTGATTACTGAATACCTACTATGTACCTGGAAGCGTATAAGGCAGTGTGGATACAAAGGTAAAAATGATACGTGTTCTCTATGGTGCTTGGGTAGAGCAGCAGGCCTCCAGCGCATAATTACAATGCAGCATTTGGGTGGTGATAGTTCATTATGTTTGCTATGGGGTGATTTCTTGGAGGAGCAGTGTCTTGAAGGATTATTAGGTATGATGGAGGTAGAAAGAAGCTCTTTCTGGGCAGAGAGACAAAGATATGCAGAGGCCCAGGTGAGGGAGAGATTAGGGCGTGCTGAGGAAGTGTGAAGAAGTTCATTGTTGTTTGAGGGGGAGTGTGTGGTATATGATAACATATGGTACATCTGGAGATCTGGTTGTTAAACATTTACCGGCACACCAAGAAAGATGAGGTTTAGAAGGAAGACAAAACCCAGGTCATGAAAATTTTGTATGTCGTGCTCAGGAGGCTGAGCTCTATCCTGAAAGCTGTGGAGAGCCGTTGAACCATTTAGAGAAGTGAAGTTCTCGTATTTGTATTTCAGAAAGATAACTCAGAGAACGAATGCAGGGGACAAGGCCAATTCAGAGGCAGCCATGGTGATTCTTGGGAGAGATGCTGAAGGGGGTGAAATGGGGGATGGGCATATTCAAGAGATGTTAAGGGCCTAAAACCAACAGGACCTGTGGCCAAATTGGATATGTAAGGTGATGGAAGGGGAGAAACAAACATTTCTGGCTTGGGCAACTTTAGAGATGGCAGAGACATTCATCATTTTAGAAGGGACAGGGAGGTAAGTAGATCTTGGGGGTAGAGGTTACGAGGAGATCCATCTGAATGTGATTTATTTCACGTGTGGTATTTATTATATTTAGTTGTATTTTGTTCCTCATCTCTCCCCAGGTGGACTCTGATCCTTCTGAGGTTCTGGACCATATCAACCAACCTGGGTGTGCTCCAGCGCCTTTAACTCCTCACCACTCCTTGCAAGTTCACCTCGCCACACACAAGTACATGAAATCCCAAGCTAAGCCTGACGGCAGCTGCAGCCAATATGGTCTGCACAGTTGTGCATAGCAGGAACTTTGAGCCTGGACATCATTTCACCCCAAAGATGTGTTTCTCCTTTGAAGGAAACTAAACACCCGAGATGACCTTGCCCCTTTCTGGGAGGGAAAACTCCATCTCACAGTGGCAGAAGGAGTTTGCGGGTCAGTGGGGTGATGACCAGGCCCTCAGAGACCCTGCTCTCTCTCTCTCTCTCTCTCTCTCTCTCTCTCTCTCTCTCTGCAGAACCCCATAAATCCTTCCACAGGGAATAATTCCCTTCGTATCGAGAGAACCCTCTACATTCCTGAAATCAGTGAAGGCAAAATGTACAAGGATTTCTGAGAAAAGTAAATGTGGTGTGAGCGTGATCCCTGGGTGTTACTATGTACAGAGAAGAGCTTTTTTTTTTTTTCCTTCCCTGAATGGTGTTCTTTGCTCTCAAGTTAACTCATGCACTGGATTTGGTCCAAGTACATTTTGTTTCTTGATTTGCAGCCAGGCTTCCCTCAGTTGTGGCACATTCTCCTCTTCACTCCCCTCTCTTCTCTGTCCCTTTCTGTCTTTTTATAATTATTTCAACTTTTCCACGTGACTGAACTGATACAGAGGAAAACCCACCAGCTTAGGTAGAGCTTCCACCGCAGTGAGGCCAGAGGGACTCTGAATGGCCGGCCCCTCACTCAGCAACAGCCTGCAAAGCAAGGTATGTCTGCAAGCAGCTGAAGCAAAAAGCGTTTGAACTCTGCCCCCTGCCAAATGACTTCCAGATGTGTAAACTCCAGCCTCCCTCTGTTCTCTGACTGTAGCCCTGCCAACATACATCTGCAGAATTCTAGTGCACAGGAAACATGAAAGAGTATCTTTTACAACATCTGCTCTCTTTCCCCAGCTCTCCTCCTGTGTCTTCTCGGACTTTGCCCTATATTTCATCTCCCCCCACTTCAACAAATTCATTAAGGAATCACTGCACAACTCTGCTTGGCCCTCAAATGCCAGCTTGTCTGTCTCCCCCCAGAGCCTGCTCTTGGCTTTCTGGACAGTTGACCAAAGCCCCACATGAATCATTACAGACACATACTGGACTTGCTGTAGGAGAATTACCCAAGTTTTCTCCACTGGGCTGGTGCCAGTCCACAGGCTGCAAAGGGAGATTTGGGCCATAAGGAGGACAGAGCAGAGCCCTGACGATGACAACGCAGGTCTTCATGAAGAGGCTGCCGCTGCACGTCCTTGGGAAGTGGGGAGGCTTTCAGGGCACACCTCTTTCCATGGATGTTCAGTGTCTTGGAACAAACAAGGCAGACTTCTGTAAAATCAGAAGTATTTAGGTGCAGAATGAATTCCTTGACTCCCCACCTCCAATCTCTTGGGGTAAGGCACCCATCAAGCTGAGAGGACACAAGACCTGTTTCTTAATGTAACTCAAAGGGGGAGAAAGAGTCAGAAATCCTATTAGCAAAATAGAGCAGGAGATGTTTACTGAGCACTCGCTCTCACTAGAAAGATGATTTTGAGTGAATAAATGCTTGACCTCCACTCTGCCCTTCATCCATATGGACCCTAAACTCTCTCTAGCCCCATCTCAGGGAACATGGAATGGAGCCATGTGACAAATCTGGAGAGGAAAACAGGGTGCACTATGGAAGGGAGCACGGAGTTGAAAGGGCCTATGGGCTCAGTTCAGGGACCAGAGACAGGACTAGGTGAGAGGTCCCCTCTGACCCAGCACCTGTGTCCCAGGCATG
>NW_017731529.1:2840253-2843886 GCF_001890085.2 Hipposideros armiger
TTCTTGTAAATCTACTTTAAAAATATTTAATTTATAATTGTTCATTTTTTATATGTAGAAATTACTTTTTTTCAAATATTGGCCTTGCTAAATTCATTTATTAATTCTAGTAGCCTACTTATTTTTAATTTTTTAGGGTTTTCTATGTAGACACTTGTAGTCATATTTTCTGGATATAGAGGCAGTTTTATTTCTTCTAATCTGGATGTCTTTTCTTTCTTTTGTTGCCTTATTGCACTGATTAGGACCTCTTGTAAGATGTTGACTAGAAATGGTAAGAGTGGACAGTTTTGCTTTGTTCCCAAGCTTAGAGAAAAAATATCATTCTGTAGGTTTTCACATTTATAGCCTTTATTAGTATGAGGAAGTTCCTTTCAATTCTTAGTTTGCTGAGAGTTTTATCATGAATGGTTGAATGTTATCAATTCTATTTCTGCATCTGTTAAGGTGATGATATGGTTTTTCTTCTTTAGTTTTCTGATATGATTACTTTTTGAATGTTAAATCAACCTTTCATTCCTAGGATAAATCCCACGTGGTGATAGTATATTATTCTATTCATATATTGCTAGTTCAAAATGTTCATGTTTTATTGAGGATTTTTGCATTTATGTTCAAAGGATATTGTTTTGTAGTTTTCTTATTATATCTGTATTTAGTTTTGGTATCAGAGTAATGCTATTTCCTCCCCCCCCCCATTATGAATTCTCCTTATTCTTGAAGTATCCACAAACTGACTTTTGTGTTTTATTTTATTCCCCAGCCCCTTTAACCTTTAGATATGTCACCAGGACCACCTTCACCAANTCCTTCTTTCATTTTTGCTCCTCCTTCCTTAGTGCCGTGCTTTCTATGTTCAAGGTCACTTCACTGTCAAGAGATGGATGCTGGAGCTCCATCCATCACTTGTACCTTGCAGACATCAGAAGGAAGGAAGGGACATAGATAAAGGCAACTGAATCCCAGTTTACTCAACTTCTGAAGACCTTTCCCTGAAACAGTCCCCAATAACTTCTGCTTAAATCTCATTGACCACCTGTATTTATAAAGGAGGTTCGGAAATGTGGTTTTGCAGGTGGGCGCATGGCAGTGTCTGTCTGTGTAGATGTCTGCTACTAAGGAAGGAGGGAGAATGGCTGCTGGTGGGCAAGTAGCAGCCTCTGCTGCATTACCCTGGCTTTACTTCCCATGCTGGGCAGACCTGCTACTGTGGTATGATGGTGAGGGCGGAGGAACAGTCCAAGGAACAGCTACAGTGGACAGTCTGATCTAAGAATAATTCGCACAGGGCCTACTTCTGTGGTGAGATTAGGCGTGTGTCTACTCCTTGTTTCACCATATCATAATGTGGTGTATTGTTTTCCTATGGCTGCTGTTACTTTTTCATAAATTCTGCCTTAAGGCAACAGAAATTTATTTTCTTACAATTCTGGAGGCCAGAAGTCCAAGGTCAGTCTCGCTGAGCTGAAATCAAGGTGTTGACAGGGCTGTGCTCCTTCTGGGGGATCTAGGGGAGAACCTAGTTCTTGCCTTTCCTAGCTTCTGTTGGCTGCCCGCAGATTGGGGCTTGTGGCTGCATCACTCCAATCTCTGCCTCCATCTTCACGTCACTTTCTCATCTGTGTGTCTCAAAACCACCTCCGTTATAAAGATACACATAATTGTATTTAGGGCAGATAATCCAGGATAAGTGGCTCCTCTCAAGTTCCTTAATTTAATTACATCTTGTGCTGTATAAGTTAATATTCATAGTTTCTGAGGATTAGAATGTGGACATATCTTTTTTGGGGCCACCATTCAGCCTACTACATTTGGGGAATAATTTGTGTCCTAACTTGTCTGCCATCTTTGTAAAATTATATTCTAATTGGTAACCCAGCAAAGGCCCATTGGGTCTCTTCTAAATATATGAAAACATATTACAAAAATATGATCAAAATCATACAAAGAACCAGACATCTACCTTCTCCTATGTGTTAATGACATCAACTAGTGTTAAACTGAGTTGTCACCTATTATGACTGTATTTTTGGTTCCTTAATTTTTTGTTCTTTTTTTTTTTTTGGTGAAAGTCTATTTTTCTTCTTATATTATTTTTTTTAAGTGAGGTTTACTGAAATACAATTTACATAATAAAATTCACCCATTTTAGCTGTACAGTTCTATGGCTTTTGACAAGCATATACAGTTGTGTAACCCTATCAAAGTCAAGGTATAGAATATTTCTATAACCCCAAAAGTTTTGCCATTGTAATTAATGCCTTCTCTTCACCATACTCTAGAAACCACTGATCTGATTTCATTCCTTTAGAATTTGCATTTTCAACAATATCATAAAAATAGAATCATACATTATGGAGACTTTTATATCTCACATGTTTTACTTAGATAACGTTTTTGAGATTCATCCATGTTGTTACAAGTATCAGTGGTTTGTTCCTTTTTTACTGCTGAGTAGTATTCCAATATATAGATGTACCACAATTTATCTCTCTCTGAGTTGAAATTCACTTTGGTTATTTCTGTATTTTTACAATTATGAATCAAGACACTATGAACATTTGTTTGTAGTTTTTTATGTAAACATTTATTTAAATTTCTTTTGGATAAAAACAGAGGAAGGGGTATTACTGGGTTGTATGGGAAATGTATATTTAAGTGTATAAGAAATTGCCAGAGTTTTCCAAAGTGGCCGTACTACTTTTTATGCCCAAAGACAATGTATGAGGTTTCCAGGGGCTCTGCATCCTCACTGACCTTTATGTATTCTGGGTATCATCAGTCCATTATCAGATATGCATTTTGTGCATATTTTTCTCAATATGCAGCTTTTCATTTTCACAACTGCCTTTTATGCAGTCAGAACTTTCAATTTTAATGAAGTCCAGTTTTATCAATTTTTCATGTTTTTTGTGTCTAATCAAAGAAAGCTTTGTCTCTAGCCCAATGTTTCAAAGATTTCCTCCACTGTTCTACAAATTGTATATATAGACTTGGAATTTTACACTTATGTCTGTGATCTGTTTTAGATTCAATTTTTGTATGTGGCATGACTATGGGTGGGGTCCATTTTTTTTACATATGCGTGTCTAAATTTTTCAGCATCATTTGTTGAATATTCTTTTCTTTTTACCTGACACCTTGGTAAAAAATCAGCTGATTATATATGTGTGGGTCTATTTCTGAACTCTGTTATGTTCTCTTGTATGTGTTTATCCTTTCCCAGTACCACACTGTCTTAATCATTGTAGCTTTATAGGAATTCTTAAATTAGATGTTACAGTTCTCTACTGTGAAATAATAGACGCACACGCACACACTGGCCTCTGCTCTGCGTTGTGGCACAAAGCTTCTAAAATTCTTGTAATTTCCTAAGTGATAAGAGCACTAGGAGCATCTTTTGTTCTAAAATTTGGTCTTTGACTCTGGTTCCTACCCAGGCCCCTAAGTCCCTTGGAATATCCTGGGTGGGGCAACTCTGGATTGGTTCCTGGTTGGGACCTGGTCACCAGACATGGTTAGGAACTTGGAATTTTCAGTTCCTCCCCTTATTCTCCAGAGACAGGAGAGGAGCTGGAAATGGAGTTAATTATGGATCATGCTTCTGTGATGAAGCCTCCATAGAAATCCCAA
>NW_017731529.1:2847321-2848137 GCF_001890085.2 Hipposideros armiger
GGTATCCCCTAGGAAAAGGTCAGGATTAAAGGAAACAGTGCCTGTGGAGTGGGGCAGTTGTTGGGGTTTGAAAACCTGAAGAGGTGGACCTGCTCATGGAGACCCCCCATTTCTTCACTGCCCTGTTCCTGTACTCCTTTCTGAAAAGCTGACTTGATAACAGTGTCCATGGGGTCAGTTCATCTTGACTTGGGAAAGGCAAGAGATAACATGACTTCCTGTTCCCAAGGCCCATTGGTTGACTGCCTCCAGTTGCATTTCCATAGCCCTTCCCACTTTGCTTACCTGGAGCCACCCAGGGCACTGATCACTTTTTTGTCCTGCCTTCCCCTGCTCTGCAGTCCCCATCCCTATCGCTCCTTCTTACCTACTACTGCAGAGATGCTGAGGCCCAAAGCCCCAGTTCTGGGCCTCTGAAGCATTCCCTCTCATCCCAGTTTCATCTCTGCCATATTTCATTCCAGGACATCCTAATTGCCAAGATTTTAATTGCTGAAGATGGTTAGGGCTCAAGATCCTAGAGTTGCCAGGCCCAGGCACTCTCCTTATTCAGTCGGGTAAAAGGACTATTTTCTGATCACGTGAAAATAAAGAAAAGCATGAATGGAAATAAAAATCACCTATAACTTACCACCCAAAGATGACTACTGCTAATATTTTGTTGTGTTTCCTTGTGTCTTATTTTAAAAAATACGTTCTACAGTCAAGGTTTGTATCTTGTTTTGTTACTTAATATTTTATCAAGAGTATTTTACTGTCTTTAAATATCATTTGAAGATAAAGTATTAATGACGACAGAGTATTCTGTCATTTGGA
>NW_017731529.1:2849285-2867095 GCF_001890085.2 Hipposideros armiger
AATAGTTTGTTTTTTCCTGAAGATTAAGGTTCTATAAAAGAAAGTATTTTCATAAAGAACATATGAAAACATTGTCTCTGCAATATCTCTGAGTTGGGAAGCACGTTGGGCCCATTGATGTCCACACAAAGCAGGGATACTGAAAGAGACACACACTCCCAGTCTTTACTGCCTCAGCGTACATCTTGTGCTTTCTCTGATGCAGAAGCATAGGATTAGCTGATTTTGATAGGGAATGTGTGCTCTATGTCTTCTCATACATACAATTTTAAATTAATGAGTCATTAAAAACATACTACTTGCGTGTCAACTTCTTCCTCGTCATCTCTGAAGTCAACAGCAAGCAGAAACTTCCTAAGTTGTGTTTCCAAGAGTCTGTTGATCTGACTACACTGACATAAACATAAAATCAAACAGTAGTTTCTAACCTCAGGGAACCCACCTGCAGTCTGAGGCCTTCCTGGATGGAAATTCTATAAATTGGATGGGGAGGCTGAAAGAAAATGGGATCCTCTCCATCCCTGCTCACCCCACTTCCTTCCTTCATCCCACTCCTTTTTGACCACTGAGGGGCCCTGTATTCTTCCCTAGGGAAACCGAGGACCCCAGGATGGTCTGGTTTTAGAGGCCAGATACCTCTTCCTCCACCACGCAAACCTTTCCCCTCCTCTGACTCTCCAAGGCCAAGTGGGACACAGATTATCTAAGTACAGAGAAAAGGTTTTCCTCAGATGACTTACTGAGTATGTAACTCTTAAGAGTATGCAAACTAACAAACAATGTCCTGGTTAGACCTAATCATTCCTGTTTAGGTGCTGGAAGAGGGGAGAAGAGAGAAAAGCTTACATTGAATCAAGATCTGTGACCTTTCCATCATTTCCAGTTCCTGATATTCTCCTAACTGGATACTCTTTTGGGTGAACATAATATCAATGAAAGAAATGAGGCCGATATGCGCCTGCCCGCACCACAGAGGCCCTCGGCTGAGGTGTGGGAGGAGGCGGACAGAACCTTCTGGAGGCGTTTTGAACTACACACTCTTAGAGTTTCTGTGACAGTTGCCTATCTACCCCGTTATTGAAATCATGGCCCAAGTGAGCCATAGTTTTGATCGAAAGTGTCACATCACTCAGGTGGGGTAGGGGTAGGAAAGAGTTGAGAGCAAGTTTGCTGGTGGACTTCGTAGTGTCGTGGGCCTGTGATCTTGTGCTGATTTGCATAGCTAGATGAGCTTGTCCTCTGTGTGAATCAGGTTCAATCAGAGAGGCAGAACTGGCAGGAGATAGACATTACAAGGAATTGGCTTAAATGATTGTGGAAGCTGAAATCCATGGGCAGGCATTCTGGGAAGGAACATCAGGAGCGGGTTGGAACCCCATGGGCACAGGCTGAAGCAGTTGCAGGAAGGAAGGGAGGGAGGGAAGCGATCATAGACCCAGATGCTCCTTGGAACACAGCCCAGAGAAGACCCACGGCTTCTTTAAAGGGCTTCCACTGATTGTCAGGCCTACCAAGAAAATCTTGCTTAAAGCCAACTGATTAAGGGCTTCAATTAGACCTGTAAAACCCCTTCATAGCAGTGCCTAGATTAGTGTTTGATTGAATAACTGGGAGATGCTGTGTTTGCTACAAAAGTTCTGCTGCCCTTCCTTCTGTCCCAGTAGTTTAGCCTAGTCAGTTGGACATATCAAAAAAACATCAAATTTTTCCTTCCTCCTTTTCCTTTCCTTCCCTTTTCCTTCCTTCCTTCCTTCCTTCCTTCCTTCCTTCCTTCCTTCCTTCTTAAAAAGATTCAAGCTTTTAAATTTAAGATTTAAAATTCAAGTATTTCCAAGGCACAGATTGGATGTTTAGGATGCTTGTCTTCAGGCAAATTCATGCTATGAGCTAGAACTATGTCGCATGTGTCCTTTGTGTGGAGTGCTCCTTTGGCCTTAGCCCTTCACCTCAAGATGCCTGTCCATCCTCAGACTCAAGGCACTGGCTGCTCCATGTGCCACCTCCATCCCCAAATCATTCCAGGCTGGGCTGTCAAGCCCAGGAGCATGGTAGGCAAAGATTTATGTAACTGGAGAGCCAACCACTAAGCGCTCAGAAGAATGACTTTAATATGGAAATCTCTGCCCTGGCCAAATGTGTGCACATGGCACAGCCACAACAAACAGGGCTGTAACAATGGCGATTGTGCTGACTTCACAGCACACACAGATGCGGCAGCTTTGCAGACTCATCTTAACAAAGGGATGACTGGAACTTGTTGTTGGGAAACAATCCCACATTGTCTCCCGTCAGTCCCTCCAAATGGGGCAACATTCTCCTAGCTCTGCGGGGCACTGAGTGCTTGGGTGTGAAACCTAGTGGGGCAGTCAGTAGATAAATGCCAACTACCCCAAGATCCAGACCTCCTTGATGCTGGATCTGAACATTATAAAAACAAGGCAGTATTAGAACCATCCAAGCAGTTTTCATCTTGGGAAGGCCCTTTTATCAATAGGCAAGTCGGCTGGTCTGCCCTGGAATGTGTGTGGAGCGTCTAACAGGTGACTCAGCCCAATGCCACAAACTGGGAGACCATTTACCTCTTTTTCCCTCCGTAGTGTTTAGCTGATGTAATGACATGTTTGTGCTGTTATAGTCTGCTATTTACCATGAGATAATAGGGTGGGGGGGGGCAAGCAACTTGAGTAAAGGAGCTGAAAATGCACAGATCCTTTACCTTAATGGCTGTACAACCTTGGAAATGATCGGATGGGTCAGGATCCCATGACAGAGTTGTTTGTCTCAGGCCTCAGCATCCAACAGCAGCATAGCCTCTGGGTTCTCTGCCTTGTTAATGGCATCTTTAATGGGGGAGAAGAGCCTCTTTCGTTCTGGTCCCAGGAAGAGGCACCCAGAACATTCCCTGTTCTTTACTCTTTCCCTGTGTGATCTTAGAAACTTTTCTGTAAAGAGCCAGAGAGTAAATATTAATATATTAGGCTTTGTGGGACATCAGATTTCTGTTGCAACTATTTAACTCTGCCTTCGTAGCATAAAACTCAGCCACAGAGAAAATGCAAATGAACAAGTGGGGCTGTGTTCCAATAAAACTTTATAGACACTGAAACATTTTGAATTTCATGTGATTTTTATGTGTGATAAAATATTCTTGTGATTCAAAAATGTACAAACTATTCTGAGCTCATAGAGCATACTAAGACAGGCTGTAGGGTCAGACCCTTTTGGTTAGAAGCCCTAGATCTGGCCTGGGGAAGCTCTACCTTAGTTTTCTCACCTGCTGTCTGGAGCCAGCCTCATTTCTCTAGCAGCCCCATGTAGGCATGAAATAGTGATGGAACAGTTCTCAAAAAGCCATGCATTTAATTTCAAACATTGTTTTATATCAACTTCCGTTTTTCCCATCATCATTGTGGTTTTGAAACAATTCCTTCCTTCTTAGCCACCTGGACTGAGAATCGTGCTCATTTTGAGGGTTGTAGTAGTTTCAATGAGATAAGTTTGCCACTTAGATTTCGAAGTGTGAAAAGTCGTTGAATGTCAGCATGCTGATGGGGCCATCTGAGGTTCTGCTGGTGCTAGTTCAGCCTGGATGAACGCCCAGTGAGCCCACTTAAATAAGCTTTGTCTTGTCTCTTTCTCTGCTCTCGTCTCTGCATAGAAGAAAACCTTTTCTCATCTATCTTTTCATTGTTCCTGTGATATCTCGCTTTTGTGGAACTTTAAATAGAAGAAATACCTTTGAACACCTATGTGTCAGACGTGATTCTATACTTGAAAATGTAATAAGCTCTTTGGATAACATTCCTTGTGAGAATTTAACCACAACATGTAATTTTTGTTTAGGTCTGAACAGAGCTTAACAAGCTTTTAATTTTGCTACATTTTTGGGGGCGGATTTCAGGCCCTGTGACTTCAAATAAGAGACCAATATGGAGGGATAAGAAAAAGAGAGAGTGTGTCATGAAACCCCCTTTTGCCTTTGTCTGTGCTGATTCTATCCTTAAAAAGGAGCTGAGATAAGCTGACAATCCTTACTTTCTCATCCTTTTAGCAGAGCACAGAACTACACTAACACTGACCCACCCTGATTTTCTTTGGCAAAAGAAGACAGAAGGCAATGGTTTTGTCCTTTTAGTGCATTGAGGTTTGAAAAGGATTTTGGAGTACAGTTCATAGTAAATTAGATTGAAAGTCATAGCATCATTCTTTACTCAAATGACACATGGTCTCTGAAAATACTAAAAGCTTTACCAGCCACATGCAAAACTCTAGCAAGCGAGGACCTATATCCCTCAGCTTGGCATGCTCAGACACACAGCAGGGTCCAGGGCAGAGCTGAGCTCCCATGAGCCAGGGAGCCATCAGTGGGCCCAAAGACAGTCCAGCCCTGAGCTATCCTAGCTATTAATGGTTGTTACCTGTTCAGGGTCATTCTCAACAAGGGAAGCTGCTTTGGGCTGAAAAACATTGTGCTTGAGCACAACACAATTTTTCCCAGCCCAGAGGGACGGAGTATCGATGGGATTCAGGATTTCATAACAGTGAGTAAAAATTTGCTCTTCTTCAATTTCATTTCCACCTGCACATATGACATGATGCCTCCTGTCAACAGTTGCCTGCCATGGAGGGATTTGGGGGCATAGGAATTGCAGCCCTAGCTTCACACTCCTGTTCTTCACCACCTGCTATCCCTCCCTGCAAGAGTTAGCCATTATGGTTTTCCTCTACCCCATCTCTCTCTGACACATGTGCACGTACACACACACACACACACACACACGTACACACACATACACACATGTACACACACACACACACGTACACACAATTTTGTAATTTTTCATGTAAGACCAAGGGCAAGGCATACTGCTCACCTACAAATTAAACAAAGTGTGACTAAACCTAGATGTGCAGGTGACAGGAAAGGCAACCTTCGATACTAAGAAGATCGAGTGTACCCTCAGAACTTTAACCCCAGGTGCCTGTTCCTCCCATTTTCTGGTCAAACAATAATAAAGGTAGATTGCATTTCTCTTCACTATCCCACCTCCTATCAAGAAATAGAAAGATTGGTTCCATAAAAGATACAAAAAGCATTCATTTACTATATCAAATATGGATTGAGTGATTACTACATGCCAGCCACTGAGGTAGAGATAAAGGGATGAGGTAATGAGAAAAGAATGATATTCCACTAGCTAGGTGTGCCACTAATTAGCTGTGTGACCTTGGGCAAGTTACTGAACTTCTCTGGGACTGGACTGAATCTCTAGTATTGGCTTTTTCTCTGATAGTCTAAGGAGTCAACACAAATAGGGGAGGGGATGAAAGGATAGCTTTGGTGTCAGGGACAGAAAAGATTCCTGAAAGGATGTTCTCTTTGGTGGCAATACTATCCAGAGGGAAGAATAAGAAAACAGTAAATAAGGCAACATCCACCTGACACAAGGAGAAAGCAACCCATTGGAAGTGGAAGTCCCTTTCAAACAGGGATCGTTTGCTCCTTTCAGAATAAGAAGGTTTGCTGCTGTGCGGATCATTTACAGGAGAAGGGGGAGGAGGAAGGAGTTGTCCTCTTGAGCTGCTTGCTGCCCTGCCCTTCTGCCCCTTCCTTGGATGGACCAAGGGCTCTAAGTCCTTTTCAACAAGTGGATGCTCCTTGAATTTGGAGGGTTTAGAATGTTAAGTGGCGTGGGGAGGAAAAGTGAAGGCCCTGAAACTCTAAGAGCAGCCTTGCGTCACACTCTTTAATGTCTTGGTGTCTCTGCTTTATCATTTTTACAAAGAGGGCTGATAGAATTCTTTATGTTTTGGTAATGATCTATACATTTCAAAATAGTCTCATATGCATGTTTATTTCCACCAGGGAGGTAGGTGGAAAGTAAGGCTAATTTGCATGAATCCTTTGATAATGGCCTATCTTGTGAACCGCCTACCTATGAGAGGTCCTACTACTAGGACTGTCATAGTCTATCTACCGTGACTTTAGGACTGATGCTTTAGGAGCCCGTCAGTCTTGCGGTCCCTCTTACGTACAGTAGTTATGAAAGGTGGTCATTATAAATATCATTGGTCATACTCAATGAAAGATTCCAACCCTACACATAACGTGAGCTAGATTTATTTCTAGGAACATGTCGCTCTGTTTCTCACTACTGGCACAAAAAGCTTTTGGAAGCATTAAAGATTGCTGAGTCAGGCATGGGGGTGGTGGGTTCTAGATGCATTGAGCTAGTTCTCCCCAGGTGGTGGGCTTTATATCTAAAGCACCAAGTGCATATAAGTCATTTATTCTTCCATCTAGTTGCCGCTAAGTTTTTAGGATGAACTTAAGAATGAAACAGCATTTTCTTTATTCTCCATCCCAGTAGAATTCTGAAGGATTCTTGCTGTATTGTGTGTTGAAAGCCCTCATTAGCCATGCAAGCACTTCAGAAGGCTGTGAGTGAGTGAGTCATACAAGGTCCCGAAATAGTACTGAGGAAAATTGCTTTTATGTAATTTTTTTCTCAGAATGTCATGCTGTGAATACTTATCATCTCAGCAGAAACATGTGGAAAAGATGGCATCTTCTCGGGCTTGTAGGGATGCTCTGCCTCCCAGATCCATGTCATGCTGTCCAGGCCTCGAGGAGCCACCAACAGTTTGAGGGCAGCTATTGAGGCATAAGTGGGGAGTGAGCAAGTGAAAGGAAGCCTGAGAAGTGGCATCTATTTTCAACTTCTATAGTATTGCATTTAGCACTTATACTCCCAAGAGGTGACATTTTGTTTATTTTTGTTTGTTTTGTTTCCAATTATAGACTCTTACATATTTGTTAATTGTGGTGAAATATACATAACAAAATTTATCTTTTCAACCATTTTAAATGTACAGTTTAATGGCATTAAGTACATCCACAGTGTTGTACAGACATTACCACAATCCATCTGTCCAAACTGACACAATCCAAAATTCGTTCATCTTTCCAAACTGACACTGTAACCATTATGCAATAACTCCCCATTCCCCCTTCTCCCAGCCCCCGGCAGCCACCATTCTACTTTCTGTCCCTATGAATTTGACTGCTCTAGGTACCTCACATAAGTGGAATTGTACAATATTTGTCCTTTTGTGACTGGCTTATTGCACTTAGCATAATCTCTTCAAGGTTCATCCATATTGTGGCATATGTCAGAATTTCCTTCCTTTTTATGAGTGAATAATATTCTATCTGATGTGTATATCACATTTTGTTTATCCATTCATCTGTTGATGGGCACTTGGGTTGCTTCTGCCTTGTGACTCTTCTGAATAATGCTTTCATGATCATGGGTATACAGATATCTGTTTCAGTCTCTGCTTTCAATTCTTTTGGGTATATATCTGGAAGTGGAATTGCCAAATGTAGACTTTTAAAAATGCAGAGGGAAGGTCCTAAGAGCAGTAGGTCATATAATTTGTACTGTATCAGCAGGGACGGGACAGAGGTAGATGTTTCAGGACTTGCACCTAGTGAGACTGATGGAGGCAGTTGCCCAGGCAGTGTGGGGAAGGTGAGCTGAGCAGGCTTGACCTTAAAGGAAGTCAAGCTATTGGGGAGTGGAGGATTTGACTTTGAAGTACTCCTGAGTGAGGATGTAGCCAGCTTAAAGGGAGTTCCAGAAAGCCAAGGCAGGGCCAGCACTTCCAAGAGCCATTTGAATGCACACTGCCAGGCTTCCGTGCAGAGGATCGACACCAGCTTTTCTCCCTTTGCTGCTGGTGAGGCCCTGCCATGGGCAGCTCTGCCTCCTGCTCAGTGATGGTCCAGCACCAGGATGTCTGCTGGTTCTGCCATGTGAGAAATGGGGATGGTCCCAGAGCGTGCTGGGCTTACAGCTACTCTAGGGTAGTAAAGGGATGGGTGCATTCCTGTAGCTGCCTGGATCCGTTTGGCCCTTGGGAGTCAAATCAGACTCGAGTTGAACACGTGACTCCTAAGGGGTCCCTAAAAGGTGGCTCTGCTGTGTGTACCCTCCCGGCTGTAAGCCTTTGGGGAAGAGAGAAGATGAAGTGGATATAAATTTGGAAGTCATGACAAAGGCTTAGAATAGTCATCTTTGGTGGCCTGGAATGGTCTAATCTGGCACCAGTACCTCCCCTCCTTGGCATGGGCCCAGCCAGCTCCCCAAGGACCTGCATTCTTGTTCTGTGCTGACTCTCCCATTAGGCAACGACTAAAGCACCCGAGATAATGACAAATCTTGGAAAGGTTAGCATTCAACATACTTGATTAAAAAAAAATTATGCAACTAGTGTTCTACATTTTCTTAGAATCTTTGCTTCTCTAAGGACTAATTCTTGGTCTTGCAAAGGGAAGGAAGCAAGGGATCCAAAAAATATTGGTCCAGAGTAACTTTTAATTAGCACCCCTCGCCAAGTGATAAAGATATATTACATGCTCCGGAGTTCTATGAGAGCCCACCCAAATCCTTGCTTCATTGCCTAAAGGGACCCCAAAAGGGGTCCTCTGCAATATGGTACTTTACGTTTTAGGTCATGGATTTCAAGAGGATTCATTAGTTAGTGGCAGGGGTGGGGGTGAGGGGTTGGCTCCATGACAACTTGGAAGGTTTACTGTTGATTTGGAAAGAACAGCAGCCCATGTTCTGAAAAGAGAGAGGGAAAAGGGGACAGAGTTCTCCGCTGAATGCTAAAGAGAATAAGATGAAACTGCTTCAAAAAGATGTCCAGCCAGCAGTAGACAAGAACACTTGTGCATGTGATGGATGGTTTGAGCAGAGTTACGTCCAGGAGTGAATTGACTGGGATAAATGGGACACTCACTTTAAGAGTAGCCAGGCAGCTCTCATCAGAATTCTTTTCCAAGAATTTGAAGAAAAAAAAAATCAATCTGTAAATAAAAACAAGGATGCTCTTTTTTAATTGTCTAGAATTCTTACAATTTTCCCTGTGGCCCCTTTAGCGTTGAAGGGCAGCAGAAGATACCGATTTTTATGTAAGTTATCTTGGGGGTGAGTGATCAACAAAAATGACAGAAATTTCTTTTAATGATTCACAAAGCAGTGGAAAGAATTCTGTTTTAAGAATCAAGGGAACTGGAACTAGCTTTGGCTTTGCTGAGACATTGGCGACTAAAAACTAGAGATGTTTTAGCCATTGGGCCCTCTGTTTTCTGTTTAAAATGGGTGGGAGACGGTGGGGTTAGATATCTTCTGCTCATGACCTAGATAGCTTCAGGGGTCTTGTGAACCCTAAAATAGTTTGCAAGGTGTGCTTTCTGCATATGGGCATTTTTCTGGAGAGAAACCTCACTGCTTTCGTCATACTCTCCAAAGTGGTCCTCGGCTCCCCAAATGTTAAGAACTCCTGAAACGGATCCCTAAATCTTTACTGTCTTTGAATATGCTGCTGCACATCTGTGATTCTAAGATTATTCATTCTGGTTGAGTCTGAGATGGGGCTGTGATGGTGTTTTCCCTCCATCTGTTATGCTTTCATTGTAACGTGAGAACAGTTGCAGGTATGTGCTCTGGTCCACTCTGATTTCCTGGTCTTGGCTGGGCTCTCTGGGGAAAAATAATTAAGAATGAAAGAAATATGAGCCTTTAGCCCCTTTAATCTTCCTAGTTACTGATTGTGCCTGTTCATCCACTCCTGCAGGGGGTTCAGACAGCCCTAGAGTGAAGCCCCAGCAGGTTTCTGCTCTACATGCTTTGCTGCTGGGCCCCTTTCATCTTTGGTCCAACCCTTCACCCAAATATGCCTATTTGACATCCTCTTCCTCAAATAATTGACTATAATTGAAAAGCTAAATGGTGAGTGATCTTTGGGCAGGTGAACCTTTTAATACTCCCAGAATACCCTCTGCCTCTGGGAAGGGAACATCTGCTAAATTATTAACCTCTGAGCATGCAGAAAGGGATGGAAATGGAGGGATGTGTTCTTTTCAAAGGAGAGAGTTCTTGGGGTAGATTTTCATCCTGGGTGAACTTGCTGGGAATGCCCACCAATGAAGCACATCAGATCATTCTGCCCACAAGCATTTTAAAGAAACAAAATGAAATCAAATGATCTTCTGTTTAACATACACAAAATTCACTGCTTCAAAACACTTTCAACACAATTTTTGTTCCTTTAGATTTCTTGTTCCAAGGATTTTTACCCAGTCCAGCAGGGGATGACTGTCTTCTGCCCTGAGCGTGACCTTCTCGGTGCAATGTCAAGACACAGGGATGGTCACAGAGGGAGCATGGACTTCCTAGCAGGAGTAGGGGGTGTGGGAATGTTGGGGTGGGGAGGTAGTTTTGATTATATTACCAATTGCTGTTCATCAGACATTATTAACAGCTCAGCTTTCCTTGAATTGTGGGGAAACTGTTTCCCTGAACTGGCACCTCGGATTGTCCAATTCTAAAGCACAGGGCGAAGTGCGCTGACAAAGATGTCACTGGGGCACTGCTGGTAAAGGTTAGCTTCTGTCTCCTTTGGACCAGTTGCTAAAGCACCAGCAGGGGCTGCAATAGGAGGCCTTCCTGTGTCTTAGAAGCTCTCTGATTTTGGTTTTAGAGGACAGAAAAATTCAATTTAAGCCATTTAGAATTCTGAAAACCATGTAATTCTTTTTCTTTTTTAACGAAAGCTCTCCTCCACTGAAGACATATCAAATACACATTATTTTTTTGTTAAAGGAATTGTTTTGTGGATGCAAATTCATGGATTCCCTTTCACACGCCTTATCCTTCGCGTTTCAGATGCATAACAACATGAGTGCCTGTGACCTCACGCTGCAGGCCACGGCGTAGATGCAGAATGCATTTCAGTGGTTTTTGAAAGCTGGAACAGTTCATGCTTTCCCTTCCATTTAGTGATTCCCTTTTACCAGCCTTATTGTTTTCTCGAGAATATTTTAAGAAAGAAAGTGTATAGAAACATTTTTATTCGCATAACATGTTAGCAAAGCCCTCTTGTGGGAAGAGGTTTAACTCTTGAACAGGGGCCCTTTGATAGCTGAAAATTTGGTGTTCAGCAATTATTGCTTTTTTGAGAACTCCAAGTACCCCAGCATTGCAGTTTTTGAAACAATCGTTTCTTTTCTTTGGTTTCTCATCTCATTTGGCTCCCACAGAGACATGAGACAGGCCCTCTGTTTCTGTTTAAGTAGAACAACTGACACTTATGGCCCAGCTGGAAGTAGAGAGGTGGGTCGACTGATTCAGGCTTTCTTTTCTTTTCTTTTTTTTTTCCCCAGCTGAAAATGTGATATGGTTTTGTTATATGTTTGTTTAATCCTAATTCAGGCTCTTCTATAAAACTCCTAATGGGAGAAAGAAAGCAAACCTTCAACATATGTGTTGAACTAAGGACTATGAGACTAATCCTTGGAAAAATGGTATTTTGTAAATTGTGTGATTGCAACACATCACAATCTGTTCAGACAGGGAGGAACATTCTATCTCCCATTTTAATATTCAGTTCGCACAATCACGCATTCAAGTGGCCTTTGAGTGCACACTTTCCCTACATTTTCGTTAGGCCTGTATTTATTTGATTTGCCTGAAACCCGAGTGGCCTATAGAAAGTAAACCAGATGTTCTCCATGGACAGAAGGTGCACCGGATGGTCGGAGCCTGAGCAGGTTTGCTGGTGGCCAGCCATTGGCTCACACTCTCCACATCGGTATGTATTTTACATGCAGAGAACAAACAAAAGGCTCCATTTATGGGGCAGTTAGTGCTGCTCAGCCCTGTGCTACATGCTTCAGGTTCATTAGCTGATTTATGCTTCAGGTTCATTAGCTGATTTATTAGGTAACCTTACGAGGCAGGTCTTCTTACGAGCCCCACTGCTTTATGGAAGATAGAGCCGAGGATTAGAGAAGATAAATAACTTTTCCAAGGTCGCAGAGATAGAAATTAGAAAGCAAAGCTGGGGTGTCTGATAGCAAATCATTACTGTGTCATATCACTCTGATCCAAATGTCAGTGGTGCCCCTCCTGCCACTTCAGATATAAACAAAGAACATTACCTTGAAACTCACTCCCATCCAAAAATGTGAGCAAAGTCCAATGGCATCTGGTCAGTTACTGGGGAACATCTTCCTTGCAGGAGAGGTGGCTCATCTTAGTGATGAGGGGCAGAGGCTCTGGAGGATGGGAGTGACCCATCTGTGCCTTCCTCTGCTCGTCTATAACATGGAGATAAGAGTGGCCTCTACTTCATAGGGTCATCGTAAGCATTAAATGCGTTCACTCATGCCAGCGCACAGCAGCGCACTCTCGGGGCCAGCCCTACTGATTGCTCGGACGTTGCTTCTTGATCTGGGCTCCTGCTTTTCGGTAAATAGATTCAGTTTATGGAGGGTCCCATTCTTAGGTACCTGGGTCCCACCACTATGCCAACCCCACATAGAATTCAGTCTTTTTGAATTCCACAAAACTACCCCTCTTTCTCCAAGTCCCTGTATGTGTGTTTAAGAGGTTTTACCAAGGGTTTGAAAGAATTGGGGGCATTACCTCTCCATTTCACAGAAAAAGCTCACAATCTGTTAAAAATTGGATGTGCTTTTTCTTAAAAGTCCGTGTTATTTATGTCATAGCTGTTGTTGCCTTGTCTTCTGCTAATCCCTGTCCTCACAGGTTCATACCCTATTTTATTACAATGTTCTCATAAAGACACAGTTTCCTAAAGAGAATCTGGGAGCTGGCTGTTAATTTCTTCTTTTAATTCTGACACTGATTTCAGTGAAAGGAAACCATTTTTGTTGTCGGTCCTCCTTTTCCCTCCCTCCCGCCCTCCCTCCCACCTTCCTTTCTGTCTTCCTTCCTTCTTTCCTTTCTTTCTTCCTCTGAAAACTGAGTGTGGAGCCCCTGGGGAGTCATTGTCTGAGAGCAGGTTGTCCCCTGGCAGGACATGCTCAGCGTGCCCCTCAGCCAGGGTGCATCTCCCATCTTGCCTCTGTGGCCACTACAGCAGCGCAGCGGGTTGGGGTCAGGGTACATCTCTAGACTACCTCCCTCCCATCAAGATAGGCACTCACTCCCTTGGGGAAGAGAAGCAGGGAACAAGCAAGAAGGTGGCAAGTGGCTAGAGGAGAGGAGCACCTGGGCAAAAAGAGGGGGAATGACTAAGGCTGGGCTGAGCCAGCAGAAGTATGGTCAATATAAAGTATATGTGTGCGAGTGTGCATTCACATACACATAAACATTTTCCTAATTATGTAATCAATGCATAAAATTGTGGATAGGAAATTTGGAAAATATGGAAAAACCCAAAGGAGATAAATATAACCATAATTTCACCATTCAGAGAAATCCCTGATAGAATATTGCTGCATTTCTTTCCAGTTGTCTTACCGTGACTACACACATGAATCTATAATATCTATTTTAGATCAGAAATGACCATATGCCTGCTCATTATTGATAACTCTATTCAAGCCAAGACAGGATAAGTATGTTTTTGCCTGACACAGGAAACGTACCCATTGGCCTTCTCTGATTGTTCCAGTATTCTCAGAACCTATGCTCCTCTCCAGTGAGCTCACCGTTTAGTTTAATTTGCTCAGCTCAGTCACATGCATCTCAACATGTGCTCCCCTCTTTCAGAGTGATTTCTTGACCTAAAGCTAAGTCTAGATAGCCTCAGCTCTCTGTACCTCAACTGGCCCCATCTGGAGCTTCCCAAACACAAGTGCCCATTTGCAAGTTTTTGCACATGGATGAGCTGCAGGAGACACCTCCTGTTTCTTCACAGGTGCCTGTGAAATGGATCATTTCAACATTCAAAGCAAAGCATTGTAATATTAGGCTTGGAGGTATAAGCCTAGTTGAGGACTATTTCTTTAGCTGAGCTTTATAATCTGCAAAATGGAATATTAAAAGTGAGCACTTGATCCAGGATTATTGTAAAGATTCAATGAGATAAGTTGAGAAATGTGCTCAGCCCAGTGCACATGATACGGAGAGTATTCAATTTGTGAATATAATAGTTCACCAACTTCAAGACTGTAGAACAAAATAGTATGTGGTATTCAAGTGATATTTTCCCAAGGTGAACCATACAAGATGGAACTTTACTTCAAAGAATAATTGACATGGAGAGTGAGGTGAAATGGAAATAATGGAGCAACTCAATGGTAGCAATAACTACTTGAGCACTTCCTACCTTTCAAGCACGTCACAGGGTTCGTTTTAATTTTCACTGCATCCTATGAAGTGGTCACCACCACTTTGTCAGTTAGAATATTTGAACTCCCAAAGCAAACTGGCTTAAATGATGAGAAAATGTATTCTCTCTGAAAACAGGAAGTCCAGAATTAGAGCAGTCTGCAGGGTTGATTGATTTAGCAATCCAAAATGTCAAGTGCACCAGGATTCCCTCTCGGTCATTTGCCATCCCTACACTGGCTTCACTTGAAAGGTGGCAGTAGTTCCAGACATCACAGTCTAATGCAGCAAAGTCCCGAGTGAGATCGTCTCTTGTGGCTCTCTCTTAGTAGTGAGAAACATTTCTCCAAATGTCTGTAGCAGATTTCCCTTTGCACTTTAGTGTTCAGAATTTTGCTTGTTTCTGGATGGAACCAATCATTAGAAAAGCAAATATAATTACTCCTCCATCAGTCAGGTCCACTCCTGGAGGTAAGGGTGGAATTAGCTGCCTGAGAGGGAGTGGATACCTGGCAAAACAGGGGTCTTGTTAAGAGAGAAGATTGGATGCAGGATTGACACCCAATAGCATCCAATTAAACAATCATCCCTGTTTTTCAGTTGAGGAAACTGGCAATCAAAGAGCTTAAAGTGTTTAATGTACTGTGGCTAGCAAGGGGCAGAGACAAAACTCTAATCCATGTTTCATCTAACTCCAATGATTACATGTCTCCAAAACAGTTACATACATAGTTGTCCAGTGTCTTTTGCAAATACTCAGGCCATGAGAGTGCATCTGAAGCAAGATTCTTTTGGGAGATTGTAAAAGCTGATGGACCAGCTGAAGCCTAACATTCAGCAATGGGGAATGCAGAGAACTCCCCGTGGAGCCAGCATGACCTGGCAGCGAGCCACATGTTGGGTGGCACCTCTGGAGAAGCAGTAGGGGTGAAAGGCTAATCCTTCCACAGTGATAGGTCGTACAAAGACCATGTGTAGTCCTGTGTCGGAGTCCAAGCTGTCAAAGACAGATAGAAAGTAGTGTCCTTGTCATACATCAGTGACGTTTGCAATGCCAGCATCCAGGTTCTATAGTCTTCACAGATGTTTACTTAGCTGTTCATTGTGAGATCAAGTAGAGGTAAGCACCCGTCTCATCAGTATGCATGGTTAAAAGGAGAATTTGAACAAAGTTTAGCCTGAGGCCCCGAAGTTAGAACCTGAGTTCCTCCATGACCAGGTGCTTAACCACATTTCTCTCTCCTACAACTTCATCACCTGCCACCCTGCTTTGTGTGCCCATGGATTCCATCCTTGACCTTCCCCTTTCTGTGCTCTCCTTAACTCTGACTTCGAAGATAACCTGAATGCCAGTGATGTTTAGGTCTATGTTTCAGGCTCCTGTCTTTTGCCTAAACTCCAGGACTTGGTCCCAACCACCTATGGACAGCTTCATCTAATCACCTCAGAGACTCCTCAGACTCAGTATGTGCGAAACCCCCACCAAAGCCAAAATAAGAACATTTGTTTCTACTCCATAGTCTTTCAGATAGGGTGCCACCATCCAGCTGATAGTGCACAATGGAGTCCTTTGATCATTTTGACTCCTAACTCCTAACTGATGTGTAAGCATTTACCATGTCCTGCTAATTTCTACTTCTCCTATCCAGCCATCTCCATCTGTACATTTCTGTTGATTCTCTCCGAGTTTGGGCTTTCATTCTTTCATGTCTTGGCAATTTCAATAGTCTTTGCCTGTTCTCCCTCCCTCCGTCTCTCTTTGCCATCAAACCTATTGTCCATACTGCCACTGACGGTATCTTTCTGAAACTCAGACACAGTCACACAGCTTCACTGAATAAACTCTTGACAGATCCCCTGGTGTCTACAGGATAAAGTTCAGAATATCATGTAAGGTCCTTCAGACTTGTCCTAATTTGCCCATAGAGGACTTTCTTACCCCTTAAAATACTAATACATATATTTCAAGGCCCAGCACACATATTTCTTCTGGATTTCCCAAATAGAGCCAATAATTTTTTCTCTCCTGTGCTCCCCTAGCACTTTGTACATACCCCAATAGAGTGCTTGAGGCATTGTATTGTAATGCATCTTTTCTTTTTTAGGCTGTGCCCCCTCTAAACTGTGAAGGTCATGGTTTCTTTATATTTGTAGTTCCCATTTAGCTAGTAGGGCCTGGAAGATAAGTGCTGCTGGAAATGAAATAATTTCTTTCAGCTAAATATCTATGGATGGTGAACATTTGTGATTAAAAACTAAACAAACTAATGCCTGTGTTTCAGTTGTTCTTAACTTTTATTTTTAAACCTTCACACAGGCAACATATGTCCCTTGTAACAATTCTTATTTTGAGTTGCGATCCTCATGCTTAAACAACAAGGGTCATGCCCTTTTTGTCCTTCCTGTCCCTGGAAAATCACTTCTCTAACCCATTGTAAGAATGTTTGACATCATGAGAATATCAATTTCAAGTTTATAGTTTATGCCAAGCCTTGTTCCTCATTGCTGTACATGTATGAAGTCATTTATTTGAATTATTTCAACAACTCAGTGATCTTGGTACTACTGGTTTCTCAACTTAAAAATGAGGAGACATGCACAGAAAGGTTAAATAACTTGCCCAGGATCACACCCCTCGATAAGTGGTGGAACAGAGAGAGGACCCAGAGCCAGTTATCTTAACCACTCAGGGGCTCTGGAACCACTAACTCTGGCCTCGTTTTCATCTTATAGCCACAGGTAATCATTTATTTTTATAAATGATAGTACACCTCAATTAAAATCATGAGTGGTCATGAGCAAATAGGAATATGTTTGAATTTCCTGACTCTGGCATTTCCTAGCTGGGACTCAGTTCTAATCAACACATTTGTCTGCTGATGTTTGAAATCAAGACATGTCATCTCAGACTCGGCTAAGGTAAACAGTCATTCCTCATGAAGAGAAGTAACCAGAGATCTGAATCATTAATTAGCTAAAATATTTTTCTCATTGTGCACTGTAGACCTTTTTCTCTTATAACCTCTTGAGAACACACCTATCTTTGTCCTGTCCACCCTGATAAATAACAGAGACTCTTGCTGCAGACTGGACATTTGTCCACGTGGACGTTGAGGAAGAAAGTAAACTGAATACACCCCCAATCAGCAGCTATTAAAGGAGGAGGGTGCTAATTATTCAGCTAGAATTTGAGCCTGTGTTTTTAGGGAGTCTGAGTGTTTCCAACCCTTAGGCTAAAAAAATCACTCAACTCTCTGCTGTGTGTGTGTGTGTGTGTGTGTGTGTGTGTGTGTGTGTGTGTGTGTGTGTGTAGGCAGGTAGTGTAGAAGAAAAGGAATAAAATCAAATCCACCTTCAACATCAAGGCTATTCTGCTTACATTTTGGAGAGAAGAAAACGGATCCTGTCACTCCAAATGTAGCATAAGTTAGTTGCCCTATAGGTCTTTTCCATTCTTCTGCTTTCTGTCTCTCTCTGCCTCTGTCTCACTCTCCCCTCCCTTGCTCTCTCCTCTTTCCCCTTTCTCCCTTCCTCCCTCCCTCCTTACTCCCTCATTCCTTCCTTCCCTCCTTCCCTCCTTCCCTCCTTCCCTCCTTCCCTCCTTCCCTCCCTCCCTCCTTCCTTCCTTCCTTCCTTCCTTCCTTCCTTCCTTCCTTCCTT
>NW_017731529.1:2867115-2875858 GCF_001890085.2 Hipposideros armiger
TTTCTTCTTTTCCTGTGGAGTTAGCCCACTATTTTTTCCACGTCAGAGCTAATGCACAGTTTGCTGTTCCTTTTGTGTTTGTTCTGTGGTCTCGCCTCACCTAGAAGGTCCACTCCTCACCTTGGCACCTGCTTGTTTTCTCTCCATGCTACCCACTTAGGACACAAAATTCAGCATGTAATGTGTACTAGACAGTGGCCCGGGGACATTTTCCCTCTGCAGATGGGGAAGTCTTGTTTTCCCAGGCCAGCCCTCCGTGACTCCCTGACGGCGTAGGGTGACCATGCCAATTGTGTTTGGTGGGTTTGCCTTTTTGCCTCTAATCAAGTGTCCCTGCATAAAATCAGTGACACTACGTGAGGGCTGCTCCTGAGAAGTAGAAGACACTGGGATGGAAGAACTCATTAATTTGTAGGGCTGGACCAGCCCTAGGTCTGATTTGTTCAGATCATATAATTTGATCTGATAAGCCCCGTGGAGCACTTACAAGAGTTTGGCATAGTTAAGCACTAACCCATGATCTTTCCCTTGTTTTAATTGTTCCCTAACCTGTTTTTCTCCACAAACACTTGACTTGCTCAGGCTGCCCTGGTGGAAGAAGTGTTTTGGGGTGGCGCAAGGAGGAGATAGATTTTAAAGTGTGTCAACTCAAACTCATTGGAATCCACTCAGTAATGCAATACTGTTTACTAGGTTGTACATTTTACTATGCATTGTGATTGTTATTGGGATATTTAAATCTCATTCTTTCTCTTTGTGAAAGAAAGGGACAGGGAGCCAACACACACACACACACACACACACACACACACACACACACACACACACACACACACGTTTGATGATTTACTGTTCCATGGAGCACGAAGGGGAAGGGATGCCACATTTTTGGATTCCCTGTCCAGTGGACATGTGTTCCTCACATGCTGAGTTGCACCAGCCTTTGCTATCTGGTTCCAGGCCAGTTGTGAAACGTTGAGTGTTGGGAGGCTTTCCCAGTGCTGCGCTCAAGAGAGAGAAACCCTGCTGTAGGCTAACTCCCTAAGGTCAGAAAGTGGAACTTCCCTGGGCAACTGTAACAGGCAATGATTCATTTCCTGTCATTAACAGGGTGGAAAAGATGTCATTCACAGGGTTCTTTAAGCTAGAGAAGCACATTATGCCAAATACTCAATTTCCTGATGGATGGCATCAGCCTTCCTCATTTCCTTTCAGCGATGGTGCTGCTTTTGAATATTTCTCGCTTCTGGAGGCTGTTGGAACACGTGCTAAGTGGTCCAGGTGCTCCATGTGCAGTAAGGGGAGAGAGAGGAGATTACACTAACTCAACCCCAGATTAAAATAGTGACATCTGCTTTCTCCTGATTGATGTATTGGTGTTTAATCTTCAAGTTGCTATAGAAGCTTTCTAAATATTTAGGTATTGAATCTCAGGTTAAAACTTTCATGTTAAGGCTCACCCGGGCATAAATCAGCTAAAACAAAACAAACAATAGAAAACAAAAACCCAGAACCCAACCTCCTATTTAAAATTGTAGTGTGCATTATTTGTCGATAATTCCATAGGGAGGCAAACCTAGAAATCAAGTTTGCATCAAATATTCTACTGAGTTCACTTTTTGATATTGTAGGATTATATAATCATAGGCTTGAACTCATGGAATGCTTCTTTTCAAGGAGCTCCAAGAATTTAATCTTCTATTTATTTGGAGAATGCCCTCAGGAGAAATAAGGCGATAACTAGTAAATTGCCCCTTCTTACAGGTGGCAAAGGGCCTAAGGTAACAGAGAGTTTAAGTGATTTGTCTAGAGTCAGAGAGCTAGAGTTGGGATCTGGTGTGAAACATGCATGCTCAATCACCATTTAATGCTGCCAGCACTTGACATTGATACTGCCACTCAAGTGACTAATAGTCTCTCTGGGGTACCTGAAAAATACACCACAGGCCATACACTGGAGTTCAGCCTTATCGATGCCTGGAGCTTCCACATGATTCACCTCATTTCACCACAAGAACTGGTTTTGCTACCACAAATGAGAAAATGGAGACTTCCGGTCACAGAGCTGGCAGAGACAGTTGTAGGATTTGAACTCAAATCTGCCTGACTTCACGCTATTGGGTGCTTGTGGAACATATAAAAACAAACAAATCTGGACATTAAACAGGTACAGCAGACGGTGGGTTCATGATATCTGGAGAGTCAGTGTTCTAAGAGAAAGTGAAGAGTAAACATTTAAGATAAAATTTGATTTGCTAGTTCCTGGTTACAATAAATTTGCTAGTATATGTTTCCTTCTGGCCAGCATTCACATTCTAAATGAAAGTGATGGTTGGTGCAAACACGGTTTTGCTGTGATTGGGGAAAGGAAAGGAGTGTAAAGGAAAGGAGGCTGGTTGAAGGGAACCTCCCCATAGTGTGGTCTCGGTGGCTCTGTTTGTCTTTGGAAAGGTCTAATTTTGGGAAGGAGCACTGGGTATTGAGAGAGAGAAGGGGTGCAGAGAAAGAGAGAAGATGCATGAAAAGCAGTTGTTAACAGGATGTTATTAACTTTGAAGAACCTTAGCAACTTCCTCACCTCAGTCAGAAAGATAGCAAATAACTAAATGCAAAAATCCAAGAGAGGATAATGAAATTCCAGGAAAGAGGAGAGAAGAGATTCAGAAATGTCAAGTAGGGGAAGGAGAGATTTCTTGTTTAGGCCCGCTTTGCTGATCTAGGAAAACTCCAGCTTGGGAATCAAAGTGTGGTCCTGGTATCAGCATCACTTGGGAACCTCTTAGAAATTAAATGCTCAGGTCTTTCCCCAGACCTACTGAATCAGGAGTAGTAGGGTGGGGCCCAGCAGTGCAGGTTTTAGCGGGCTCCGTAGGTTTTGGATGCATCTAATCTTTGAGAAGCACTGTTCTAAGACATTCAGAGCCATCCAGGTGACCTCTGGTAGCAGAGTGAGAGAGAAACTTGTCACAGATGCCATTTTACATTTATTAATGCGATTGTTTGATTAATAGCCATGTGTCATACTAAGCTGTAAGTTCAGATTGTGCACCAGAGGTGGTTAGATGCTTGCCAACCTTGTTTATTCTTCTGGGTACACAGAAAGACTACATTTCCCAGTCTCCCTTGCAGTTAGACTGGTCGTATGACTGGATTCTGGCCAATGTAATATCATGGAAGTGAGGTAATCCGCAGCAAAGCCTAGGTCCTGACAGGTATACTGACAGCTTCTACTGGACCATGAGAAATGAAGTTTTTGTATTAAGTAACTAAGATTTTGAGGTTGTTTTCTCACAGCAGCTTCTATTAATTTCTCTGGTTAATACAGATTGGAAATAAAAAGAGGGCATGAGCCAGTTCAGTTTTTGGTCATAATTATATCCAGGGGTGATATTCCAAATATTAACAGATGCCAGGATACTGGGACTAGTTAATCCTCAGCAATATCAACTGCAGGGCTTTGTAGGGTCCTGGAGGCCCTCTGCATTAGCAGGTATTAACCCATTAGTTGAGGGATTTGGGGAAACTCCAGGGGTTCCAGAAGGAGGGGACATTTGCAGTATGGAAGAACTTCAGTATTTTAACAGTCCACACAGCAGTACAGTTAGATGCATGCCAATTATATCACTAATGCTTAACATAATCCTGGCAAAAATAGGTGCCCAATATATATTTTTTTAGAATTGAAATCAGATAATTTGAATGCATGTATTTAGGGTCCTGACTGAGCATCGAGGGTACAAATTGCAGACAATTGTTGGGAATCCCTCCTGGTATGAATAGTTCATGGAATCTAGAGACATCCATGTGGGCTCTGTTGGATCTATAGTTGACCCTTGAACAACACTGGTTTGAACTGCGTGGGTCAATTTATTCGCAATTTTTTTTTCAGTAATGTAGTTGGCCCTTCGCATCCATAGCTTTAACCAAGTGTGGATGAAAACCAGTATTATTCTCAACGTTGAGTTCAAAGTTGGTTGAATCTGCAAATGTGAAGGGCTGACTGTAGGGTCAAAAGTTATATGTGGATTTTTGACTGTGTGTGTGTGTGTGTGTGGCGAGGGGTGTCAGCGCTTCTAATCCCTGCATTGATCATGGGTCAACTGTCCTTCTTACCCCTAAAAGATGGATGAGGCCCTCTTATTAGAATGGTGAATCCTTGGCTGGGCTCCTGAATCTTGGTGCTTAATGAAATTTATGAGTTTCCTTCCTAAAAGAACTCACATACCCACATAAATATAAAGATGTGGATGTTATTTTAGGGGTTCATGTGTCCTTTGAGCTCCACCTCCAGGAATGAAGAGTAAAACAAGGAGGAAAGTAGTTTCTGGAAGTGACTAAGTGTGGGCTAGCACCTATCTTCCTTTGAGCATAGAATATGTGTACCTCATAAAAACAAGACAGGCGAGGTTTCTGCAGGGTCTGTAAATTCCATGATATTTTATTTTTCTTAGTTCCTGTCTTCTTGCCTGTAGTGAATAGCAGCACAAACTCTTTAAAAAAAGGGGGGGGGGTTGAACCTTTATCGAAATGGGTATTAGCATGCATGTCAAAATTTGTAAACTGAGTTTGACTTATACACGAGGGCAGTGTGTAAAAACCTGCATGTTGTGTCCATGTACTTCCTTTTCTGTCTCAGCTTCTTCTTAGAGAAACAAGAGTTCTTCACGCTGCCAGAGCCTGTTTATTTTCACACCCACCATAGGGGGACCCGCCTTCCTGTTCCTCCACTGGATATAAAAACTGTTGGATGGTGATTCCTGGAGATCTAAAGGGAGGAATTTCTGGCGGGTGGGAGGTTGAATGATTCACTTCCTGATGTTAGTGAAGTGAGAAAAATCTCATTCATAAATATTCTCTCACTTGTAGCAACTTTAGCATTAGTAGGTTTTTATTACTGCATCATTCCAGACCCGGATGAGTCTCTGGCACAGTCTGGCGAGATATGAAGACACTTCTTATTCCCGGTGGCCCAACCCTAAAATAGGTAGGGGCCACTCCAGGGGCCAGAGATAGTCAGTCATCCTTGAAGCAGAAGTCAAGGTGATACTAGACAAAATGAAGTGGTAGTTTTTTGTTTTGTTTTTTCTTTTTAAGGTACTGTGAAGTCAAAAATAACTTCCACTAAGGTTTAAAAAAATGTGGCTGCCTAGCCCCGTATGCTGTCAAATGAACATTCATTTTCTCCAATCTGAGAATTGAGCGTTTTTGGGAAAGGGCTTTGGAGATCCCCTGCAATTAGCAGGTGAACCTGAAGTCCTGAAAGATGAAGGCACTTGCTCAAGGTCAGTGGCTTTAGGGGGCTGGCAATGCATCCCCATGGTTGGAGCAAGGCTACATGGAGAAGAGTAGTGAGAATAGAGCCAACGGCTGGCCAAAGAAAAGGATGGAGCTGGGATTGGAATGCCTAGAGAGAATTTACACTTAATTCTGTGATCCATAAAGTGTTACTCAAAATCTCCTGAGTATGAGAGGGAGGGAACCAGTGCCAGGATTTGTCCAGGAGATAAGTCAGGAGGGGACAGACTAGGCACATTCGGTGGGTTTGCTGAAACAAATCTCCAGCTTAGTGATTTTGCCTTGTGCCTTCCGTGAGTTTGCTGCTCAAACACTTGGGAATCCACAGCCTTGTGCCTGGAGGAGCCTCACACATGTGTCGTGGGCCAGCGAGCCCTGAGGCAAGGGGGCATCAGGGAAGCAGAACATGGTGCCAGGAATGAGAGAGGTAAAGTGGAGGTCAGGGGTGAAGTTATAAACAAAACTGGAACCAGAGAGGATGTCAAAGGTCATAGAATCAGGATCAGTCAGGAGCTGAGGGGCCTGTAGGGTCTGGTGACCCTTACAATGTAGCTCACTAAAGCCAGGGCAGGAAGGCAGACCACCGATCTCCAGAGAAAGAACCAGCATGTGTGGGCCTGTGTGACAGGTGCTGTGCCTTATACTCATTGACTCATTGTGGGTCTATAGCAGTCCCCATCTCCATGTACCTGAGGCTCAGAGAGGTTTAGATATTGATACTGAATCACACACTGACTCCACCAATCCTGGCATGAGGAGTTGGTCCTGGATCTATTCAGTGACCATCTGGGAACTGAGGTAGAGCTGGCCTGGGAGAGGAAACTGGTTTTCATCCTGATCTAAGAGGAACTGGTGACTTGACTTTACCTCAGGGTGCATGCTTACCTAGGTGCTAAATGGAGACCCCAACAGGTCCCCATGACTGTGAAAGCTGAGGGTTGCATCTGTCTTTTTTTCACATAGCATGGCTGATGGAAATCTGACAACCGTACTGTGTATGAAACTGAGGCCTGTGCTAGGCTTAAGGCTGGGCCACCTGCTCCCTCACTGAGATCCCTACCGTTCTACAAGGTGGATGAGTCCCTTTGTTCCTCAGGAGGAAGGAAGGAGAGGACAGGAAATGGGTCAGACACAGGCCCTGAGAGCACCCTGAGTTTCTGGGGGAAACACATTTTTGTATTTTTCTATGGATCCTTTAGCAAGACTGCTAAAAGAACAAGTCCCAGAGTCAGAATGTCTGTGTTTTGATTCTGGCTCTATCACTAACTGGCTGCATGACCTTCAGCAAATTATTACTCTTCTAGAACCTCAGTGTACTTGTCTCTAATTTGGGGCTAATAATAGTTGTCCTGTCATGCATTTGTTTTTAGGATTGAATGAGATGTTATAGAAAAGGACTAGATTAGTGCTGACATAGTGTAAGCCCTCAGAAATGTTAGCTGCAACCGTGATGGTGATCATGGTTTTGTAGTCAATACCAGTAACCCACTACTGCCCATTTGCACATTAGTGAAGAGTTGTTTCTCATATTAACCTGGGAAGGTGACAATAAATAAGGATATTTTGAGGGGGTTAAGTTAATGAAGAGAGAGATATTTGGCAGGTTGCCTGGAGGAGTGAGGGTGTACCACTCCTGAAAAATTACTTCTTAGCTGGAGAAACCAATGCTCTTGGATGACTCAGTGGAAGAAGTGAGCTGCAAAGTAGATGATGAGGGAGAATTTCCTCACCAGCTGTGACTGGTGAAACCGTAGATCAAGTGCCAGTGGTGAAGGTGAAGGTGGTAAGGAGTGAGGTAGAGGGAGAAAAGGGTGGTGGTGGGAGAGATCACCATTGGCTAGAAGCCTCACCGGAACCTCACCTCAAACAGGAGGCAGCTCATGAATCAGCATTAAAAGTCCCTTGTAAAGACCATGTGTGCAGCCCCACGAATAAGTTTATCCTTCAGATGTGACATTTTAATATGATTAAAACTAGCCCTGATGAAGTTGAGCCAGATGGGGGAAGGAGGTGAAGGTGGCCTGAGAACTCCTGTAGATTCTTTGTGAGGTGAAGAAAATGTATAGGGATTCTCTCCAAAGCCTCAGCAGGCCAGTAATTGCAGATTTTGTGTAGCTCTAATGAGAAAGCATTTTAGTTTGGCAAACACATCGGTGCTGTGAGTCCCCAAAGCCCAGTGGTATTTGTCTGCTTGGCTTTTGAACTCTGAGAAGTGGCATAGCAGTAATCACAGGAGAGTTCAGCTCGCCAATGGGTTTAGACCAGAAACATCTTAGCACAGGGCTTAAGGAAACCTCACATTCTAATTATGTGCAGAAAAAGGTCATTGGGTGGAATTTCCTTAAGAAGGATTCCACTGTCTCATACAGAGAAGCCAGCAGGCTGGGGCCATTTTGACATCCTGCTGTAAAGCCAGATTTTTTGCACAATTTCCATGGAAAAGTGGTGAAGAATTCTGTGGTCGTTAAGTCTGTGTGATTTTGGAATGCTTCCCCTTTTAGTGGGGGCGGGAGGGCTTTGGTAAAGGGGATTCTAAGACAATGATGTATGTGGAAAAAGTGGGCAGATTTAAAAATAATCAACACATTCTTGGGGTTCATGTGACTAGAACTCCACTGTGTGGTTTCTTTGAAGTGCTGGGTCCTTGGACTGAATTTTTAAATTCATTGTGGCCTTCGGGAACAGAGCACCAAATCTCTGTCATGGACATTTATGCTGGGCAAAAGAGAACAGGAGGCAATTCCTCAACATTCACACTGTGTTTGCCTTAGAGAGGGCGAGCTCTCACTTGAGATGCTGTGTGTATGTTTGTGGAATTTTCCTGTGTCTTACACTGGATACAGCAATAGTGCCATGATCACCAGGTTGCACAAGATCGCTCAGGCCAGGAGAGACAGTAGGTGACAACTTTAGGTGGGCTGCAGGTGCCTGAGGTCAAGGCAGGCAGCAGATCTGTATATGCCTATTTCTAAGGCAAGGTCTAGTTGGTGTGAACACATGGACGGTTCTTATTTCAGCATTTATTGTCCTAGGCCCTAGGCTAGACAGGGGTCGGCAAACTGTGGCTCGCAAGCCACATGTGGCTCTTTGGATGCAGCTCGCGAGCCGGAGTTTGCCAACCCTTGTCGTAAGGGATGGGTAGGACTGAATTCACCTGTTTAGACAGCCTTACCTGGCAGGAAGTAGCTCTAGAAGGTTTGAGGTGAGCAGATTCTGTGTCAGAGCTGAAACTCTTTCTAGAGTCAGCTCACTACTATAGCTGTCTTCTAAAATAACATGAAGAAGGGCCGGCTGAGTGGCTCAGTTGGTTAAGAGCTCGCTCAAAGGTTTAAGCTCTGAGCAACAGCGGTTCGAGTCCGGCCCAAGTTGAGCTGCCGCTGAGCTGCCAACAGGTGGCAGGATGGCTCAGCTAAAAAAAAAATTATATATATATATATATATATATATA
>NW_017731529.1:2875879-2886652 GCF_001890085.2 Hipposideros armiger
GCTCAGCTAAAAAAAAAATTATATATATATATATATATATATATATATATATATTTATTAACAAGAAGACTTCCTACTACCTGCATGTTAATATACATTCAGGGTTCCTATTCCTAATAGCATAGGACTCTTAGATCCATAGTCCAAAGGCCTGAGAACCCTGGGAACTGACTGAGATTTTAGCATGGCATTCTTCTTCCTTAGCCAAACATACTTTCCCCCTCCCTCCTGCTGTTGACAGTAACAATGAGTGATTGCTTGTTGGGTAGTTCTCTCCTCATCATGTTTTCTGGTTACTTTATTTCTGGTAGTACTTCCACTTTTCTAGAATGGAAAATGAAAGGCCTGTCGTTTGGTCCTGTGGAGGGTTTTACATTTGCTGGTGCAGCCTGTAGAGTATAGAACTCAGAGTAGAGTCATAAGTGGAATTTGCAAGACACTTCCAGATCTCTCTCCATACTCACATTGGCTGCATATTCTAGTCCCCTTGTGGTTGGGAGGGACCATTTGAGTAGCCCTGACCACTGAGTTGTGAGCAGTGACATGTGTCACCTCTGAGTTGGAATATCTCATTGCCAATGCGAGACCCCCAGAGTTCTCCCTTCTCTCTGGAGAATGCTCAAGATAGTGACTTGACTTTCATAAATGGACCTTTTCTGCTGACTCATGATAAGCAACCTGCGTTGCTATTAAGTCATTACGATTTTGGAGTTGTTATGGCAGCATAGCTTAGCCTATCATAACCAATTTAGGTAGTTACCTTTTATGAGAATTCAGGGTCTGCTTTCCCTGTTGTGGAGTAGCTGGCTATGATTTTAGAGGTTCTAGAAACACTATTGTACCTTAGAACATCACTACCTCCGAATAGCTCCCACCCTGCCTCTGAGCTTGCCACACCTACCTGGAGCCATGTGACTTAGGGGAAACTACTCTTTGTCTTTGTGAGCCTTTGCTTTGTAACTTTAAAATAAGGAGTTGGATGATATGGCCTCCAGGGTCACAGCTGGCTCTCTGCTACGTGTCTCAATGGTAAATTGTTCTCCTAGGCACTTCTTCTGGTAAGGCTAGCAGCCATGAACTTGGGGCTTGGCAGAGTTCACAGATCTTTCTCTAAGGCCTCAAATGTTTCTGCCCTTTGCCAATGCTGTTTCCAAGTCTCTGCATGTTTTATTTCTTCTCCCTTCATCATTCAGCTGCAAGGAGTACAATTGTCATCTCTCCAGAGAGGACTCCTTTGAAGCCCAATGTAGCATAAGCCTCTCACTCTCATGTCACCCAATTTCATTTTCAGCAAGGCCCTAGCAGTTTACAAGGATCACATCTACATATTATTTTATTGTTTAGTGTCTGTTTCCCCTTCTAGAAAATAAACTGCACTGGAGCAAGGACCTTGTTTTTTTTCGTTCAGTGCTATATCCCCATTTAAAACCAAACCTGGCACATGTAGGCCCTCAGTTCATACTGGTTGAATTGTTGCCTCCTATGCTAGGGGCTATGGAAGCTAGAGGAACAGCAGCCCCAGCCATATGTGAGCAGGCCCCGTGTTACAGTAAGCAAGCTGCCACCCCGGGTCTGCCTTTGCAGGCAGAGTATGCATATAAGAACTGGTTTTTGGGGAACCTAATCAAAACAAGAGACATTTCCCCTGGTGGTTCCTACAGCTGGAGAATGAAACTCATAGAATGTATTCTTGTCAAGGTACAGTGTGGGGACTTGCCAGCCATCAGTCTGCCTGTGAGGAGCAGGGCAGCAAACGGGAGACAGGAAGTGCTGGCCAAGGACCCCAGGAGCACCAAAGGCCTTTGTGGCTCTCTGCCTGCTGATGAGGCCTGGAGTGAATGCTGCTTTATTTATTTGCTCAGAATGATTACAACACTTTGAAGGAAAGGCTTTTAAAGAGTGTCTTCATTCCCAAAACTCCCGCTGTATACACTTGGCAGGGAATTTCCAAGGAGGTGAGCTAACATTGGTTTCATAAAATTTTGGTCTTCTTTTCATGATCCATTATCCTTTTAAAATAGACATATGCCTCTTCTGTAACAGCCAGAAAGTCAAATAAAATGTTGACAACAGAATCTCATTTGATATTGTAAGGGAGAATAGACTAGCTCTAAGGAGCATCAAAATTGTCTCACAAAGAGTAAGAAAGGGTGAATTTGGAAGCAGATATATCTGCCTTCTTCTCTTACTTCAGGTGATATGAAATAGAAATGTCAGAATATCAAAGAACTGGTTTTTACAGTCTCTAACTTTTTAAGAAAACATTCATCGTTAAGCATCTGGTCTGTTGAAAACCAATAACGTGGTCCTACACCTGACATGGATATTAGGCAAAAGCTAGCTAAGCAACTTGGGGGGTGAGTTAAATTGATCAGGTGTTTTGATATTGTCTTTAAACCTCTGGATAGTCCATAAATTCAAATTTCTAATTCAGAAATTTGGATTAATTTACTTTAAAATTTTTGGCTTTTAGGCATTATGCATTTTTCATTTTCTTCTTCTGGAATCTGGAGAGAATGGCAAAGCTACTTATTCCCCCTTTCATACCCACACCATCTCTAGCTGCACGTCAGGATTTCCCACCACCCAGGGCATTTGGCCTGCATATGATATGGCTGGTGAGCAAGCTGGGGCTGCTCTCAGCTTGGTGCAGAGACTTGGGTTCAGCATAATCTCAGCACAAGGGCCAGTCTATTCAGGTCCCACTGTTGGCAAAGCAGCGAATTGCTCTTTTGTGGGAGGTGGGGAAGTCACAATTGGTTGTCTGTTCCTTGATGGACACAGTGAGGAAGCAGGGTGGCCTCTTTTCCTTGAGCCCAGGACAAGAATGCAGGAGCTTTGCTCCTTGTCTCCAGCTCTCCCACTAATGGGCCCTGGCCCTTTGAGGCAGTCAGCTAACCCTCTGTGACTCAGCTCTTTTCTTTGCCATTGGGGGTGGTCACATTAATTCGGAAGCTGTGAAGCATGTCTGAAAAGACCTTTGAAAATGCCAGCTCATGTAGAATGACTGGCTGTAGTCTATGGTTTGAGAACTAGCACAAAGGTTGGGGGATTTCCCTTTTTTGGGTAGCGGTTTGTGACTTTCTGTGCAGAAGATAGGGTTGGCCCAGCATGGAGTTCCCCTAATCGTGTCCCCTTCCTATTGGGACCTGACCCCATGCTGAAGACCCTTACCCTGGCAGCCAGAGCCAATAAGCTCTACCGTGCCCTAAGTCTCTTCTTACCTCCTCCTACTTCTCATAAAGACTCACTTCTAAGTGTCAAAGGATTTGAACAGATGGTTTACATGAAAGGAGGTATAGGGAGTAATACATGTAGAATAAATACTTAGCTTTGAAAATAATTGAGGAAGTAAAAATGGAAACTTGATTTAGCAGGAGTAACTGGGATCACCCCGAGTGGTCTAAGGGGACAGATGCACATTAATTGCATGTCAGTGACTCTCTATTGTCTATATAGCCTTTTGGGGGCAATGATCTGACATGGAATAACAACAGTTACACACTTACTTTGAGGACTATACCCCCAAAAGAAAGAAAGAATGATTTATTTTAAAATATTTATAGCAACGAGGTGTGCCTATTACAATGTACAGAAGAGAACAGTCACCCAAATGATGATCAGTGGAGCGATATTTAACTCTGGTTCTTCTTTATTATGGGATATTATATCTCAGAATGGGGCAGGAATTAGAGAGATACTTAACCACCACTCTAACAAGCCATTGTCACTGGTAGGAGGTAACATATAGGTTCATGCACGGACATTAGATATGTGACATAATATTTATTTTAAAATATTGGGTTGTCGGAAAAGTCATGACGTATTTTTTTCTATGTGTTTTGTTGCAAAAATGCATCATGACTTTTCCGACAACCCAGTAGTTTGTAAACAATGGTTGTAACTGTGTACAAAGGCATTTATTTGTCCTATGACTCTCCAAAATGCACGTAGTAATGGGTGATGATATGGATTTCTTTCAATATTTACTTATTTTAAAACATAAAGTTTATTAATGAAATGATAGTAACAAAGCAAACAATACAAGCCCCCACCATTTTGCAGTGTGTCTCTCTGGGACAGAGTTAGGAATTTTTGCTTCTCTTTTCCCCTAGCACCTGGCACAATGCCTGGCACATAGTAAGTGCTCAGAGTATGTTGGCGGAAAGTTGCGAATGACTTCCAATTAGATTAGAACCAGGCTTACTGTCAATGAATCTGTGCAAGTAGATTGACTGGCTAATATAGAGCCATTCCCCTTCCTGTCTTCCCCACATACTGGTTGTATCCTGTTCTCACATGGCTAGGAAGCAAGGGAGAAGGCACATACCTAACGCCTGAGCAGCACAAACTTAGTCCAGTCCAGGTTGGTACAGGCTTAGATTGCCACAGCTCCATGAGGCCTTTATTCTACTTCAAAGTGTGGGGGTGCCCAGTCTCAGTACAGGGAGGGGCAGTCCCAGTTCACGTCACTGTCCCAACAGTTGACAAGAATTGTGCTGAGCTGCTATTTTCAATAACGCCAAGTAACAGTTCTGGCAGTGACAGCAGCAGAAAAGGTGGCCATTGCATGGAGGATGCTGAGATTGACTGTGTTTTTCTTTCCATGTTGTGATCTGCAGGACTGTTCCCTGCTGAGTCAGCATGATTGGGGTCCTGGACTTATCATAGGAAGGGAAGACAAGTAGTCATGCATTCTTGATAAAGGAGCCTGAAGTCATTTAATTAGCATATTTAAAGATAAGTGACCTAATTTATATATTGCAATGTAGTGAAAAGGGAGCTATCTGAGATCCACTCCATAATCATCCACAAAGCTTGGTCAGAATCCTTGTTATGAATGAATTCCTTTGTCAGAGTAAAAAGAGGGAATGCAGATGATGGAAGAACAGAGGAAAGAGGACTCATTATGTAAATGTTCCTTGGTGGTGATTTTGTTTAAGTCAGTGCAAATGTGATGGCACAAACGATGTTATAAGTTGGGAGGGCTTAGCACGTGTATTGAGACATATACATTCCAAATGTTCAGCTTTTAGTAGCACATGGAATGCGCGGGAGTTAAGAGAAACTGGACCCATACGTTTCCCATTGCTAACATCTTGAATCATATGTGCCATGCTATTTTGGGGAGTAAATAATAAATGGTTGTGGAAAACATGAATGATAAAACATGTGACGTGAATGGCAATTGTATTCTCTCAGTCAATGACCAATAAACATTTACTAAGTACTAAATTGAGTTTTAAATAGTCTTTGGTTTAGGCCCACACCAGGGTTTTTTTTAATCTTGATGGTGTGTATTTTTAAACTTTGAGGTTAGGTTCAATCAATGAACTTTCCATTTAGAGTGTCTGACATTTCTCCCACGAGCACCGTCCATTAAATATAAGACAGCAAGATTAAATTCTAACATGTCAACTACTTCCCGTCTTGAAGATTTGGTTTGCCTTCTAGGTTTATAATACCACCAGACCATCTGATTTGTAATCTGTTTAACTGGCTGAGTCATGTAGGTGAATTTATAGCTGTGGCTACTTGAGAAGGTAATAGTATCAGGCCACAAAGTGAATAATTGATTTGAAATGTGTATTGATTAGGACCCCATTAGTGAAAATAAGAAAGTTTATGTTTTTGCGTATGTAGAAGGAATTTCATATTATTTAAAGATGGAGTAATAGGTCTCTGGGTTTTGTGTTCTTGTTTGTCTGTGGCTGGACAAGAGAGACCCCTATTTTCTGAAGGATTCTATAGCATTTATCATAGCCTGCTTCATATTAAGGCTATTCATTTTACGTCACTCACTCTTTCTGCTAGGTTTTAAGCTCCTGGAGGTCAGTGGCTATATCTTAACTTCTGTCGTGTTCCTCATACGGTTTTGAATTTAATAATTCATGCATCTCAATTGTGTAAAGAATGAAATTTCTAGGAAATGATCCAGAATTAGCTAAGGGTGCGTTTCAAGCATGTCAGAACTCTGCAGCTTTTTAGAAGCATTCTGACGCCTTGTCTCAACTCACATCTCAATAAAGATTCTTATAAATTATTTCCAAACAGGTGAACTTTTCTGAATGTCATGTGTGAGGCACCATCTGGGAGTCACATCGACTTCTCAGTGACACTGAAGACACATTCCAAGGGTGCCTCATTACAGGGCCCATTGATCATGTCTGTTGATGTCCTTGGTCTTTGAGGGAACCATAACCATCTGCATACCTGCTCTCTCTGAGCAGACCCCTTTATTTGCTTGGCAAACACCAGTTCATATGCTACCCTGAAAACTAGGCCGAGTCCAGGAAACTGACAAAGAAAAATCAGAAATGTTTCTGCAAAGAAAAGGAGGGTGTCCAAATTCCCACGGAGCCAAGTGTTAGGTTGAGAAGTGCGACTGTTTCTTTGGTCCTGCATATTCAGCATCTGAGTTTCTGTTGGAGGACCATGGTACAGGTCGTAAGAGCTGTTAATGCCTGTGACCTTGACATGATTCCAGAAGCATGCCAAGTGACAAGGCTTAGCAGATAGACAGTGCTCTAGAACTCAAACTGAAGGCTTTTTGAGCAGTTTCTACATATTCTGAACAGCCGTCTCTCTTTGGGTGTATTTTTCTTGGTTGCTCAGAGCCATAAGCCCCCAGATACTCAGGTGAGTCTTGAAGATGGTGATGCTTTGAATCAAGGTCAGATTGGACACTGATGGTCACTTCTCAGCCCAGTGGAGTCTTAAATGTGTAGGGGCTGGGAGGCTGTATTTTCCCTGACATACCCAACCTTTAGGGCACGGTGGTGTAGGAATATATATGATTGTCTTCTTTGAATTTTGAACACCCCCCACCCAAGCCTTTCTTTTTTATTTAAAAGATTTTTATTGGGGAATTGGGGGATGGGGAACAGATAAGTTGCTGTCTTTTTGTTCTTCAGTCTAGTTGTGGAGGACGTTGCTTCACTGGCCCAAGTTGGCACCATCATTGCGCTCTTCTCGGGTGAGGCACATCAGTCGCCGGCTTCTGGACAGCCGCTCACTGCGGCTGCTGGCCACTCACGCTGGCTGCTGGCTACACACGGTAGCCCATGGCAATCCACTGCAGCAGGGGCTGCAGCTTCGCCAGTGACTCATAGCAGCCCAGCTCCAGGTTGAGCTGTTGTTCAGCATCTTAGCTGTGTAGAGGGCAGCGTCACTGGCCCTCATATGTGGAATCCAAACCGGGGCAGCCAGTTCTTAACCAATGCACCACTTGGCCAGCCCCCACCCAAGCCTTTCTGAAGGGTATTCCAGTGGGTCCAAGCTGCCTAATACCACTTCCTTGGACCCTATCCAGGGATTTGAGGAAACTGTTCCTGGAGAAAGTATGTATATCCACCAGGCCTGAATGGAGGAGAGAAAAATGCTCCCTCCAGCCATGTCAGCAGGCGTCAGAACAGCAGCCTTTAGGAGAAACCGCCCATGCAGGTAGGCTCCTAATGTGTGCAGGTTTCCCTCCTCCCCTCCCTGCCATGAATATGTATGAATTTGGCTACAATTAGGTCACAGAACAGATGCTATTAATCATATCATTACCAAGGGAGATAATATATGGTACCGCATAACCACAGGTACAAGGTTTTATTCACATTTGGAGCTTCTTGCTTTCCTTTACTGAGAATGTAAAGGAAGGCCTAGTATAAAGCTGAAAGACCTGCTGTCTGTTTCAAACAGGGCTCTCTCAGTAGCAGATGTTACCTGGCATGGGAGGACTTGATTTCTGGTGCCAGTGATGATTAAATAACAGCAACTGGAAAATAGCTTTGGTACCTAGTGCCCATTGCCATTTCTCATTATTGTCAGAATGTCTTCAATTGCCCAGGGGTGTATTTTTTCCTCGTTGTTATTGGTTTAGTTATAGCAATGCCATCCTATGGGAGAGCACTAATTAACCTTCTGTCAAGAAATCAACTCTGCTATATTGCATGTGACATTAATGGCTCTGTGGGTGTTTCAGGGCAACTTTTTAAAGGGGCTTTTCTCTTTTGTTATTGTTGACACCTTGAGAGGAAACAGTTTTCTAGCAAATGCAGATGTATGCAATTCCCTGAGGTTGATATGGGTATCATAGTACTATTAGTAGCTATTATAATAAAATGAGGATGAACAGAGGGTAATTTAGTGAACCACAAAAAGTTTCTCACAGGAGGAGAGAGAGAGGGAAAAAGGAGGGGCAGGAAGCTATCATTCCTTGGTAGCCCACCATGCAGGAGGCACTTCATAGCTTCACAACCCTGCAAAGTAGGATTTATTCTCCTTGTTGTATAGATGAGAAAATTCAAGGTTCTGAGAAGTTGTAAACATAAAACACAAAGCCAGTGGTCACACTGAGATTGGCATGATTTCAAAGCCTGGGCTTGTTCCACAAAAACAAGTAACAATTGTGTAGTACTTGATACCTTTCTAGGCATTCTTCTGTTCATTACATCATTTACTATCCATAGCTGTCCAGTCTGTGGCTTATCTGTAGCAAATATTTAGGTCTTTATGTGATGAACTATTTTAACTTTATTCCCGGTTCCATTTTATATCCCAAGTCTTTTTGTTTTCTGTCTTTTCTTAGCCCCATTTCTTATGCCATCTTATATTTTTACATATTGATGGCAGCTCTCTTAACTCCTTTCTGAAAGAGCACTAAGTGTGACTAAATAAAAATGATCTTCACGGTAACCTTGTAAGGTAAATGTAATCATCGTCTTTATTTTATATTAGGGAAATCACTTGCCTAGGTCACACCCCTATCAAGTAGGAGAATTGGGCCCTGAACTTAGTCCCTTGATCTCATGTTTATTTCATTGTACCACGTGGCTTATTTAAAAAAAATAAATACTAATAATGGAGGAAAAAGACCTAGAACCAAGGGGTGAAAGAGTAATATACTCTCTGAGGAAAGAAAAAATGAGCACAATGGAACATTTTCACCTATGTGGTGAGCCAAAAGCTAAGCTGGACATAGAATATTACTAGAATATTTCTGTAGATTCAAATACATTTACTTTTGAACCTATTTTTTTGTTTGGGTTATTAATTTAGACATAGCATAGAAATAGTTTACATACCTGAGTTGGCGACCAAGATCTTATTTCTTTATTGGACCCTTGAGTGAGAGTGACTTCATCCCCATTAGAACCATTACTAAACATTTACCCAGGAGCTTCTGAACATAAGGTGCTATATATCATTTAGTCTTCTCTGTTGAACTTCAAAAGTAATAGTAGCCTTACCTGTATTATAAAATAAGGTAGTGCAAAAACCCGTGTTACTTCTTAACAGACAATACTCAAATCCACATTTACATATAAATACCCTTCCTTTTCAATGTTTGAGACCTCTAAAGAAAACTTTAGGGTTCAGCCAACCTCACCTTCTCCCAAAGTGTAAATCAGAAAACAAAAACAGAGGGAAGGAAGTGATTTGCTTACAGTTACCCAATAGGCATAGCCTCTAAGCTCTAAATAACTTGGGTATGAAGACCAGACTCATCTTGCAGAGATTTTTCAAAAAATTCCTGTACTACAAATCCATATGGAGTTTGTCAGCTACTTCACTCTGGAAAAATCAGCTAGGGTTGACCTGCTGTTGAAGGTCATGTTTCCCCAGAATGGTGAGGTAAAGCAATGTCCACAGCTCGTCTTTGTGTTACGATTCCTGTCCTAGTTGTATCATAAGAAATATCATTCATTCCACCTACAGAGCTATTGGGTTGTCGGAAAAGTCATAACGCATTTTTGCAATGAAAAACATAGATAAGTCATCACTTTTCCTACAACCCAATCGAAAACTCCTTCTAGGAAGAAATAGCTTCTGAGCCTTGGAAGCACCACCCAATAATAATGTACTTCCCTAAGAGGACGTAATACTGAAATGACTTGGTCAGATTTCAGGACACTGATGGAGCCACATTTCCTAATGGGAGAAGTCAGCTGGGGGTTGGCAGCTAGGTAGGATATTTCTCCTCTTCTCACAGAAGCATGTAAGTATTTGGGAGTTCTTGTTACATTGAACTTGGTGGCTGAAAGGGAAAGGCCATCCGGAAGCCTTCAGCCTACATTCACCAGGGAACTCTGTTTTGTTGGTAGTGTGCACCTGGCAGGTGGTAAAGTGCAGTTTTATTTTCAGGTTCACGTTGTCCTATATATAGATGTCCCATAGGAAACCACAGAGCTGGAGGTGAGGGATGGGGGTGGTGGTGATGAAGATGAAGGGCAATGCTTACTGGGCCAAGACAGAATTTGAACCTTTTTGTATTACTCTGGCCATCCTGTTATCTCATGATCTCACCTCAATTTCTAACATGCTTCTCTTTGGATGTAAATCGGGAAGCATTTCTCCCAAGATCTAGATTGGGAAAGGCCACTCTAAGAATGGAGACAACACTGAGACTATGGATGAGAGAAATGAGAAACCAAACAGGACCTGGCCTCACTGTTTGAGCCTGGGATGGAAACGAGTTTGAAACTTGCTCTGTTTCTGGATTTTCTAGTAATTGATCTAAAAACTTTCCTCTATTGTCTAAGCTATTTTGAGCTGGGATTTCTGTTAATTGCAATTGAAGTGGTTGCAAACCTGCAGGGATGATTTCCTGGACAGGAAAGTTTGGCTGAGGGGAGGAAGGAGGAGGGCAAAACAAGCACTCAGAGATTCACTTCAAAACCTGTCTACAGAAGATCTCTGCCTCCCCCTCCTCCCCCTCCCCCTTACTCCTCCTCCCTCCCTCCTGGCACATCAGTCGCCGGCTTCTGGACGGCCACTCACTGC